>NC_089315.1:2596952-2771952 GCF_036669915.1 Pocillopora verrucosa | reverse complement strand
AGCGAGTTTCATAACTTTCTGATCTTATGATACAATCCTTGTTATTTGCCCCCAAAAGGTTTGAAATAATTTGAATTCTTTTCTTTCAAAAGAAGACCACTAGTGACATCATATCATTTTGGCTAAGCAACCCATTGTTACTAATGTTTAATTTTCAAGGGATGAAGGATACCTTAAAATGAAAACTTCGATATAGGACATCATAACGAGTTTTCCTGGAGGTTTATTTCCATTAGTTCAAACTATGACCTAATCCTGCCTTATGTTCAATATCCAAAAATAATAATTACTCAGATAATGACGTCATTTTCTGAATTTCGGTGTTTCAGTTTTTAAGACCAATAGCAATTTAAGATATTAGGCAGTAATTTCAGTAAGTTTTCTTTTGTCTCAAGAAAGCACAGGATTGGATAATTTTCCGTCCGCAAAGGTGTTCGTGACCGATCTGGCAGCCAATGTTTACATAAGATAATTTGGTTCATCAATCGGCCAAAAGTTTAAACTGTTCCTACCTTTCTCCTTTCACTTCAGATCGTAAACAATCGAAGCGATCCAGTGTTGCGTTTGTGTCTGATCTCCCCATTTTGCGCTACCATACGAGAAAAACCTCAAAAGGCTCAACGCTTTAACAAGACTGTGCATGTTAGTTAAGGGGAAACATACGCGTTGTACGCGTACAAGAGTTTTTTATTTCTTTTTTTTCGGATCGGTGGGTTGAAATGGGACACTGCGTAAATGATGTTTGAATTTTTGTAAACGCTGTGACTAAATGCCCTTTAACCGGACAGGGCTCAAATAGACTAAATGCCCAACAGTCAGAAATTTTAACAGATTTTCCACCTAAAGGTTCTTTGAAACTTTTACGAATATCAGATATTTGTTTAGAAATGTAAAGCGATTTCAAAGATTAATGTGATTTTTTAGTGGACAAATTTCCGCATACCTCATCACTCTTTCACAATACATGTTCTGAGTTGAGTGACTAGCAGACACCTTATTTTTTTCCCCTGTTCTTAGGGTGCTAACTTTCAACAACATCACTCACATTAACAAGCGCACATTCAGTGGACTTTCCAGTTTGACTACACTGTAAGTGTCCTTTATTTACTTCTCTAAAGAAGCGTAAGTCAGGGCTTTAAATAACGTTTTTCATAAGCATTGTAGTAAGTACAGTAGGTGTATAGTGGTGTAGTAGGTGACTGTGCCCGGAGAAGAGGCCTTTAGACCCCTTTCCCTAGGGGAGCCAGGGGGGCACTGTCCCTCAGAAAGAAAAAAAATTGAAATCTGGACCTTAAAAATGTTGTTTCCACCATTTAGACCCTTTCCCTAGGAGAGTCAGGGGGCATTGTCCCTCAGAAAGAAAAAAATTGAAATCTGGACCTTAAAAATGTAGTTTCCACCATTTTGGGCATCAAAAAGAGTAGTTTTTGTTATATTTTCATCGACAGCTTAACAATAAGCAAGCTAATTAACAAGCTATTCTTCACCAATCAGAATGCTTAGTTGTAGAGCGTTCGTGGATATACGAAGCAAATCCGAAAATCAGTGCCTTGCAGGGAGGCTCTCATTTTCTCTCGTTTGAAAGTTCACGCGAAACCCAAACACGACAGTCTATCTGTAAGCTAACCATACATCGATATGAGGTCTGATGGGCAGCAGTAGGTCACCAGTTACCTGCTTTTATTGAAAGCCTATCAGTACGTCCACTGTAGTGTTGGAAACAAAACAGCCGCTGTGCCCCATGTAAAATGGTTTTTAGTCATTTTCATAAATGATAGCAAACCTCTCAACCTCCGATGAGTTCTCTACTTTAAAAAATTTACACTGAATTCAAACAATGTTGGATCACTCACGGTTTCTGGGAAACCACTCGATTTTTAATCGTCACGATTTAAGAGTCACTCGATAAACGATTTACAACGAGACTCGTTTGTTCGAGAATCGAAACGAGTCAAAGCGAAACTCGTTTGACGAAACAAGACTCGTTGGATCACTCACGGTTTCTGGGAAACCACTCGATTTTTAATCGTCACGATTTATGAGTCACTCGATAAACGATTTTCAACGAGACTCGTTTGTTCAGGAGAATCGAAACGAGTCAAAGCGAGGCTCGTTTCACGAAACGAGACTCATTTGACGAAACGAGACTCATTTGACGAAACGAGACTCATTTGACGAAACGAGACTCGTTTGAAGAAACGAGACTCGTTTGACGAAACGAGATTCGTTCGGCAAACGTCGCCTCTCGGCGCATGCGTAGATGTCTAATTTTTTTTCCCAAGGTTGTTGTAGGGTCGGAAGGTTAGCGCTGAGATATTCGTACAATACGTAAAGGTAAGTTCTATTTTCGGATCACTCACGGTTTCTGGGAAACCACTCGATTTTAAATCGTCACGATTTATAAGTCACTCGATAAACGATTTTTAACGAGACTCGTTTGTTCGAGAATAGAGACTCGTTTGTTCGAGAATAGAGACTCGTTTGTCGAAACGAGACTCGTTCGTCGAAACGAGACTCGTTCGTCGAGACGAGACTCGTTAGTCGAAACGAGACTCGTTTGTCGAAACGAGGCTTGATTCAAAAAATAGCTATAAAGAGTAACACTCTGGTATTTGCTTCCTCTTGCGTAGACCTTAGCTTCCTTGTTGTTGTTCCGATCGAAGAGACTTCATAGCATCGATCCTCGGCTGTTACAAAGACTTTCTTTCCAGCGAGTCTTTATGTATCTCATTTTCGCACTATTCTGAGAGGAATTAGGAGCAACTTATTCTTAGAATTGGAAAGGAATTTCCGCCACTGGAATGTTTTGTTGTCTACCCTGATGTTTCTGAATCCATGACCGCTTTCTGAGCCTCTCTGCTCTATCTCTCTCAGCATTCTTTACTGAGCTATCTCGTTTAACATCAAAGACTACGCCAATACACTAGTTTTCTGTTCCTTCATGCAAAACTATTGACATCATTCTATCAGCCACCTCTGCAAATGTTTTTTGGTCGCCTCGTATCTTCTGAACCATTGTTATTCCGTCAATAGTTCGTGCACTCCGCTCTCGCAACGAAGAAACGCCATGTACTTGTCAAAAAGATGGACAGAATTGACACTACAAGCACTGGTCATATACTTCTGGAACAACCTTTTTCAGATATCATCATACAAATCACCAATCTCACCAAATAAGCCATCAACGATACTCTTGGACTGCTTATAATTCTCTTCTATCCAAGGCCTAAATCCTCGCCACGCCAGTCTCATAAGGGCTTCATGCACGAGTTTGTGGAGTCTAACACAACTATTGAACCTGCGTCCCTGTAGAGCTTCTGCAACAGAACCTTCGGCTATCACACCAGACTCTACACACAGATCCTGCAAGCCAGTATCTTTGAAGCGCTTGCCAGTGATGGACAACATGGTGCATGTTGTGTGGAATACTTCCATTTTCATCACCATATCTTTAAATTTCGCGCTTTGTTTCCATTTTCTCTCGCTTGCATTTGCATACAGTGTTTAGTCAAAGACGACGACGATGCTCTTTAACTTGAGCGTATTCTTTTTCTTTAGGGACTGCACTAGATGCACTAGAACCTCGTGAAGAGTAGCCATGTCAGTAGCAGGTACATCGATATTCGGGAGATATCTGATGACATCCAGTGAGACTTGAACCTCATTAAGGACAGAAATGTTAAATCCAGTCTAGTCATTGGCTTTTTGGCTACCCCGCCAGAAAGAGTTTCCTCCAATCTATCGATATTGTCCCACGCGAGTGTTGTGTTGATATATGGCTTGATAGTTTCAGGCAAAGGAACGATCCCATACCCACATCGGTGTGGCATCTGGATAAGTTGAACATTGTTTGGCATACGGTAACAGTATTTGCTTGAGTAGTTTTTGTAGTCCTGGAGTAACTCCGTAAATGATGTCCTGGCCAAAAGAATCAACAAAGCGCGGAGACGATCGGGATATTCTGCTGGGATAGGTGTGTTCCCAGTTAAGAGAGTGTATAGAAACGCATCTAGTTCTTCTGGAAGTTTGACTGCACTTTCACATAGCTCAACATGTTTCGGAGGCCATGATATCGTACTAATATTTGGGAGAAGTGCATCACGGAAGTACAGGCCAGCTTGCTGAATTTCCTTGATTTGAGATGCACAGATTTTGGGGTAGAACAAAAAGCTTTCTATTATCCAGGAGATCTTCAAATTGCAATAAGTCACTCAATTCTGTTTCCAACTTTCTCCAAAAATTTTCAGTGTGGATTTGAGTATTTCATTAGCGTACATTGATCGCATGTAAGACTTCAACTTCTCTCAGGTCAACCACCTGATAAGCCTTGGATTTCCCAATACATGTGATCGAAGAAACTCAAACAATTGTTCAAAGCTTTGCGATGTAAAAATAACTTCTTAATATTCGATCACCAGCTTTCGAACGTTTGCAAGTATTTAAGTTAACGAGCAGAAAATAATACTTAGTCTTTTATTTTTGTTTCCTTTGTTAATAATTTTTGACTTTTAGAAGCCTAATCGCTCTACATTTTGGGCACAATGCGTCATAAATCGTCAAGGTTACACAAGAACTTCAACGCACTTACCAGGCTGCCATCTTGGAAATTATGATAATGCCTTTCGAGTTCAATCTATGTTTTGAACTAGTTTTCTTTTAAATAAAATCGTAAAATTGTGGCTTTTAGCCGAAAATTATTTTGAAATCATGTTTTATGTTGAAGATAATGATTTATCTTCTTTAAAGAAAAAACGAAGAAGTCATTTGAAATAATCGTTTTATTGTCAGCCTCGTTTCCACGTTAAAGCAGCATCTTTTTCAATAAAGGAGTACGCAAGAAAATGGCAAGAGTTACTCTTTCACGGTTGCTATCGAGTGAATTTGATAAGTCTTTCACATAATCTTTCATCAGGTAACACTCGCATTTTCTACCCCTGAGAGGTAATGAGAACCTTCTCTGGCCCATGGACTATTCTTGTTGCGTGCACAACATGCGTGCTATGGTGTATTTCAATCGAAGGATTTCACACTGAACATGATTCAGTTTGCTAAATCAAGCAAGCCATTTTTTTTTCGGATAAAAGACAAATATGGAAGGTTCACATTGTGAAATTTTTAAGCTGATGTTGTTTCAAGATTTTGATCTTGCTTCACTAAAAAGTGAAAATGTAAAAGTAAAAATGGCATTTCTTTCATTCTGTAACAACTTTGAGCTCAAGTCGTATTTTTTAGAAATTGCCTTTAGTCAGTAAAATGATATGCATCTTACAATTGGAGTGTTCAACACAACGGATGATAGTCATGAGTTTTTTTTCCAGCACTGGGTATTCATCATTTAACCATATATCACACACACTGGAGGCACTTGACTTCTTCTTCTTTTGCAACAGGTACAGTCACAGTGGCCATGGCATCAAGCAAGTCAGGAACTCTTCCTTCCATTTCTTTAATAAGCTGCTCCAAATGAAATCTTCAAGGGAAGACTAAAGTGGTACTATTCCTTGTTACATATATGACATAGAGGCCAGCAGTTCCAGGCTTCTGCACACTTTTCATCAATCTCCTCTAAAAACTGTAATCTGACACAAGGTAGCAACATGATAGTCTTTACTACTGCAGCTGGAATGCTTGTCTGCGATGCAAGCCATAGCTTATATACTTCATCCTATTTTTTAAATTTAGCATTTGCATGTTCCGTCAACTAAATATAAAACAGAATGTAACTTTCCTAATATTGGTAACTATTTTCACTTTGAGTGAAACTCTCTAGAATGTTTTTAATCATGGTAAATTGGACAACAATTTCGACATGGAATTTTGAATGACGCACAAGTATAATGTGGTTGTGAAAAAAAAAATGTTAATCACAAAACAAGTGTAAATGTAATATTGTTAAAAGACAAAATTGACTTTCTAGCAAGAATTTTCATTATAGGTGTTTCTTGACTTATTTAAACGTTGAAAATGGAAATGATATATTACCATAAGCCAGTCAGTAAAAATTATAATAAGCCAGTTGATCATTTCTTATTCCTTTTGGCGGTCTTATGTTAACACGTTCGACACCTCTTTTTCTTAGAGGTGACCTGGGGTGTAAACATGTAGTACTTTTCATACGCCCTTTCTTCTCTGAATTTTCTGTTTATTCTGTCGTTATGTAGCAGTCTTCGAGGACTATTTTCTCTTAGGGTATCTCCTCGACTATGATTTGAATTATGTTAGTAGGTTAATTATAATTTTTATATTGCTTTTGAACTTTATTCGATACACATATTCAATGCTTTTTTCTATGTGCTGAAATATATGCTACCAGCCATATAATAATATTGGTTAAGGCCTTCCCTACCCGTTTACCATACCAAGACATAGAAAATAGAACTTACCTTAACGTATTGTACGAATATCTCAGCGCTAACCTTCCCTACAACAACCTTGGGAAAAAAAAATTAGACATCTACGCATGCGCCGAGAGCCGACGTTTGCCGAACGAATCTCGTTTCGTCAAACGAGTCTCGTTTCTTCAAACGAGTCTCGTTTCGTCAAATGAGTCTCGTTTCGTCAAATGAGTCTCGTTGTGTCAAACAAGTCTCGTTTCGTGAAACGAGCCTCGCTTTGACTCGTTTCGATTCTCTCGAACAAACGAGTCTCGTTGAAAATCGTTTATCGAGTGACTTATAAATCGTGACGATTTAAAATCGAGTGGTTTCCCAGAAACCGTGAGTGATCCCTATTTTCTATGTCTTGGTATGGTAAACGAGTAGGGAAGGCCTTAACCAATATTATTATATGGCTGGTAGCATATATTTCAGCACATAGAAAAAAGCATTGAATATGTGTATCGAATAAAGTTCAAAGCTTCCAGGCCCAATACTAAAGTTACTTCATTCCTCCACAACGAGGGATGGCAGAAATTATAACCATCTCAAATATATAAATTTTGAAAAATAAAGGTCAAATGTTCCTGAAACTTCATGTGTCATAATGCAAGGAATATTTTATCATACTGTGCTGTTTTAGTTTTTTTTTTTTTTTTTAATGAAGACCGTATTCATAGGATATTCGATCTTAAAGACATGAATGATAGACATAGTTTGAAGCTACACTGGTTTCCAGATTTAATGAATGTAACCGAAGAAGTTACAATTCATAGACCCAACGTTTCGACACTCCTGTCTAGTGCCTTCATCAGGGGTGATCTAAACGCTGCAACAAGAGGTCCTTTTATATGATCACTAATTAGCGGCCTTTTTTCTGACGAGGTGTAAATAGGCGTCAGGAAGCAGACCGCCATCGTCACGATTTAAAGGAGCGTGGGCGGAGTTAATGTGCCAAGCCTCCAAACAAAGGCGCTGGTGGTAACGCCGATTAGTAGTGATAATTTTAGAATTATCCCACCCAATTGTATGGTTGGTTAGGCAAGTATGCTCCGATAAAGCTGAATTTTCCTTTTTGCAAAGAAAAACCGCTTTTTGGTGCTCTTTTAACCGTGTACCAAACTGGCGTTTGGTCTGTCCGATGTATTCGTTATCACAGTCATTGCAAGGAATAGAATAAATGGCGTCGGTTCGTTGTTCTTTCGTGACAGGATCCTTAGGTTTGGCGAAAATATGCCCCAAAGTCTGAAAAGGTTTTTGAGCAACTTTAACGTTGTGGCTATTCAAAATTCTCTTGATGGGTTCAGTAACACCCTGTATGTAAGGAATAACAGCAAAACCAGTCGCTGGTTCCCTTTCATCAAGAGCGTTACTATTTGTAACTGGTTTTTGGCAGTTACGGAGAAAAGTTTTTGTATAGCCATTTGCCTTTAGGACATTGGAAACATATTTCCTCTCCTCAGCCTTCGAATCGAGTGATGATGGTAGACAATCAGCCCTCCCAAGTAAAGTTTTGGCTACAGACTTTTTATGGCAAATAGGACGGTGAGAATCGAAAGCGAGGTATTTGTCGGTGTGGGTGGGTTTACGGTAGACACTTGTCTCTAAATTACCCTGAACCTCTCTAGACACATTTAAATCAAGAAAGGGCAAATGTCTATCCTTTTCACGTTCAAGGGTGAATTGGATCGACGGCTCTACTGAATTCAAATGCGACAAGAGGCGCTCCGCTTCATTTCCGGATACCGCAGAAATAACATCATCGACATATCGTTTCCAGAAAAAGGGTTTAACCGGTGAAGTGGCTAAGGCCCTTTGTTCCACGTCTTCCATTACCATGTTAGCAATGACAGCAGAAACAGGCGAACCCATAGCTGTACCAAAAACTTGTTGATAGTATGTGCCGTTATATGTAAATTGCGTGGTTTTGAGGCAAAAAGACAGCAGATGAATAATATCCTCCACAGGCAAAGAAGTTCTTTGTCCTAGGGAAGCATCTTCTCTGAGTCTTTCCTCCGCAACCTTAACGGCAAGATCAACTGGGATTTTAGTGAAGAGCGAAACAACGTCGAAAGATACTAATTCTTCACAAGCGTCAAGAGTTTTATCTCTTATGAAATCCGTAAATTCGCAGGAATTTTTGACAGTGTAATCAGTATTCCCAACAACAGGCGACAAAATTCTCGCAAGATAACCAGAAATTGCAGAAGTCGGAGAATTAACAAAAGAGACAATTGGTCTCAAAGGAATTCCCGGTTTATGAATTTTAGGTAAGCCATAAAAACGTGGACATAAGCCGTCACTACTGTATAACATTTTGTACGTAGAGTCACTAATTCTGCCAGCTTTTTTCAAATCAAGCAACATTTTGTTTAACTTTCTTTGAGTTTTACTGGTAGGATTAGAGTTTAAGACAGCATACGTACTCTTGTCATTGAGCAGAGACAAAGCTTTGTCGTGATATTGCTGTTTGTCCATAACCACAACACAATTACCCTTGTCCGCAGATAATACGAGCCTGTCCGGATCCTTTTTGAGAGTTATAAGCGCATTGAAAACATCCTTTTGAATGTTTTTAGGAGGAGGTTTAGCACGCCTGAGTACGCTACTTACTTCTGCTCTTACCAAATGCCTACGATCGTCGTCGAGTTGAGAGATACTCTCCTCAACAGCGGCGACAATTTCGGCGGTCGGTATTTTGCGAGGAGCAATAGCAAACTTTAGACCCTTCTCTAAACCACTCCGTTCCAGCGCGGATAATTCCTTGGAGGAAAGGTTCATGACCCATTTATCTTTCAGAGATGAGCCTGAATTAACAGGAGACCTCTTACTGAGCAAGTGACGGAGTTTTCTGTCATGTTTCTCTCTCTGTTTGGTAAACGTCTGCAGTTCTTTCGAAATGCAAAACTCCTCGACCTCCTCGATTATAGCACATTAACTCCGCCCACGCTCCTTTAAATCGTGACGATGGCGGTCTGCTTCCTGACGCCTATTTACACCTCGTCAGAAAAAAGGCCGCTAATTAGTGATCATATAAAAGGACCTCTTGTTGCAGCGTTTAGATCACCCCTGATGAAGGCACTAGACAGGAGTGTCGAAACGTTGGGTCTATGAATTGTAACTTCTTCGGTTACATTCATTAAATCTGGAAACCAGTGTAGCTTCAAACTATGTCTGATTGTCCACCTGGTTGCCGTGTGAACTTTAATACATGAATGATAATTTCTTTCTTAAAATGAGTTTTTCCTCGTAAACCATCTTTTATCTCAGGGATATAATCAAAATAAATACAAACTAAAATGAGAAATCTAACTTCGCTACAAAAAAATGTTCTTACATGTTAATGTTTCAGAAAATTTTTCAGATTATTACAGAGATGAGATTGCTTCGGTTGGTCTTGGATCACCAATCTTTCTATCACGACGCAGAAAAAAAGGATAGTTTTAGAAAGAGAGCTTTGATTTATAAAATGATTTTGTTAGAGTTTTTAAGAAACAGACAATGAGGGGAATATATTTGGTTGATGACCATGATGACCAAAAAAAAAATTGTTATTATCTGTAGCATATTTATTATAGCTCAATGATCTCTTTGCCTCTGGAAAATGTTGTCAAATACACCAAACAACTAATACATGTTGGAAAACTTGATATCATTTATTCTCATCATATTTACAAAGAAAACTTTATGACAGGAATGAAAAGAAAACTTAAGGCTAAGTACAAGGCACTGCACAGTCACTAAAGGCTAATTGTTGCTCTCATTTACAACTTCTACTCTTTCACTAGTTTCTTTGTTGCCTTCTTGCAGAGATGCAATATTTTTCTTCTTTCTTCTCTTCCGTGTCTTCTTCTTTTTCTTCTTTTCTAGTTCTGTGGGTATAGTAAGAAGAAATTGTTGTGGTGAGTTGTTTATAGGGTTTTGCTATTGGTCATCTGGGAGTGGAATTTCCCATTTTGGAATGCTTTGAGCAAATTAGAAAGCTGAAGAAATTCACTAGCCATGACACTTAATAAATTGCGTTTATCAAATCGTACCCTCACTTAAAGTCTTGTTCTCCTCAACCTTATCTCTGTGCTCTCCCTTGTCCTTGTCATCTTTAAAGGTAAAGAAAAAGGCCTTGATTTTTTTAATGTTGCAGTTCACAGGCAAATTTCCTTTAAGCATATGAGTCTAGAAAAAATAACTTTATAGGGAGTTTCTTGTTACTTTATTTCAAGTTTGCTATATTTAGAAGTGCAGAAACAAGTACCTAGGTTTACAGCTTAATTTTTTTCCATGGCATAATTGGCCATCATGTTGGAAAGTGAATGGGGACTTTCAAGGGTCATTTATCACATGCAATTTTACCTTGTGATTGCTGTTTGTACTATCTGCATGGAATTTTTCCTCTTCTATGAAAGGAATGTTTTACGTACCAGAAACAGTGGCATTGAGGGATCCCTCTTTTGTTTGAGGAATGTATTAATAGAAACTTCTGTGAAGAAAATTTTCCACTTTCCAGGAATGGTGGAATCAAGGGATTGATCGGGATCAAAATTCCCATAGAAAGACACCTGTAATCAACCAGAGTTTGAATGTTAACTACAACTGTTACAAAATTAATATGATCAATGGAAAAAAAAAATAAGGAAGGAAAGGATCCATGTGATTTTTCTCACCTCATCATCTTTTCCAAATATTTCAGTTGCTTCATCTTGTTTCTGTGAAACAACATAGACATAAACCAGTTTTTTTAATTTAATTGTTACTAAGTGGCTCTTTCAAGATCCTTTTACATGTTACTTACCCTAGTTATCAGGCACAGTTTTTCTGATTGGAGGAGATTTTTGTTGGGAAGTCTCTTGCCCAACCCAGTCATACACCTCCTGTAAATCAATTGATGAGAAAGAATGTAAGCATGTTGATGCTCCATTATTAAAGGCCATGTGTGACATTGTATAGAGTGTAGGCATTTTATATATATATATATATATGCCTTATTGTACTTTAAGCTATTTTATTTGTAATGAGTTAGCAGTCAACTGTTTCAGAGAACTCACTTGATATGTTCCTTTTTGTGAAAAATTTATTTTTATTTCCCTGCTATCTTCAAGGAGAACCTCTATGAGGAAACAATCTCCAGCAGGTTCTTGGGTGAGACATTTCTGTCTCATGGCTTTTACCTGATATCAAAGTATTGGTTATTTTTCAGTTCTTTGATATATTGAGAAAAGTCAAATACCCAAAGCATGCAGCAGAGACAGCTTACCACAATGTAAATTTGTTATTTGAAGATCATCCTCAATTTGGTTGCAATTGTTCAAGTATAATTCCCCCTTTGTTGATGTTGGCAACAATAATTTATGACCACATGAAAAAGAGACATCAACACTGAGAGGAGAGAGGGCTGTTTGAACAATAATTGACCATGAAATTAATTTGCATTTCTTTTTCGCAGAAAGTTAAATCACAACACTTAAACTACTCAACTCCTTTTCCACCATGGTTATGTCAAATTTTCACCAGTTATGGCAGCAAATTAAACTCATAGAACATGTTTTTGCACATTGGGGGTTTAAATTATTTGTTACTTTGAAAAAAGGTATCCAGCAACAATAATTATTTTGGTTTAATTTGTAGTTTAAGGAATTTACTTACCCTTTTCATTTTCTCTAAAGTAGGGGAATCTTCTGCTCCTTCTTTCCCTAAGGCAATTGTCCCTGACCCTTGTGCTACTTGACTAGTTAAATGAAATGTTTATAGAATATTCTTAGACATTTATCAATAGTTGAATACCATGAGTGGAGTCAACTCTGAGAAATGTTTTGATCCAATTTGACACAAGAAAATTTTCAGATGTTTTAGCTAAAATTAATTCTGTGGAAAAATAAAATTATTATATTATTATATTTATGCATTTTGATGCTATTGTTTTATCAAGAAACGTGATATTTGCTTTAGATTTTGTTGTGTTATGTTATCGCCCACCTTTTTGCTGAAAGATGACAACATTTTTGGGTGTTGTTTATGATACATGAAAAGGCAGTAATTGTACATGAAATTTGTCCTTTTGTTGATATTTCTGGCTCGTGACTTATCTCTGCATCCAAAACATTTATAACAAACTGAAAAATTAGATATTCTAAAGTACTCACCAATCCTTTCTAGAGGTGGATGGTAAAAGTTCACATAAGCAACGAATTGCATGTTCCAGTTGTTCATCAGATACCTCTTTCAGGGATTCTCCTAGGTGTAACAAAATGTCTGATGCTGATTGTAAAACTAGCTTAAAAGCTTGGTAACCAGTTCAATATTAATTCAAGATGTAAACAAAACATTGTTTAGAACTATTAGGACAATTTAAGGAGACAGATTTTTAAGGCAGCAATTTTTCATAGGTTACAATTTTAGTTTAAATTTATATGCATCTCCTCAACCAATTGACTCCACAGAGTAGATAAGTCTTTGAGCTATTTTTGCTATTATGCACATCAGGAAGGAAAATATACAGATTCCGACTCCACAATAGCCTTCAGAAATACATTCTTTGTTTTATTTAAGAGGGTTTGATAATTTTAATTGATTGGCAAAATCTTTAAACTTACCTGAAAAGCAAACATTAAGACAGGGGTCATTTGGTTTTGGGGTTAGGATCATCAACTCACTAACTGGAGCTTTTCTTCCAAATGTGGTCTTTACTGCAAAAGGAAAATATTCAAGTATTTTAATGAATTTGAATGTTATGTTTTGATTTGGGGTAGCTATTTGTTACAAATTTTGGTGGTGCTATGATGAAAGGAACATTGCTCTGGAGTCTTAATTATCTGATTAGAGTGCCAGGTTCTAGACATCAACATTAACAACATTGGTTTTACCCATAAATGTTAATTTCATGGTTGTAAACCTATTAAATTCTTTTAAATCCAATTCTCACAACCTGTGCATATATTATTATTCTATTATGTACTGGTATATATTTTAATCAACAATATCACTACCTTGTCTTCCAGTTTGGCTTTTAGCATTGTCAATCCACAAGTAGATGGACTTAAATTGTGCCAAGCACTTTAACAACCTATTTAAGGTGAAACCAAAGGGGAAAAAAAGGATTTCAATTTATTAAAACAATGGAGCATTGGTTTCTTAACAGATAGATTTGCTTCAAAACATGATATCAAGTGTCTTAAGCATCACAGTCTTCATCAGTTGAAGAGTTTTAAGGTAAATATTTCTAGGTTTGGAAGCACTTAAGAACTTAAATGTTGTAATTAAGCAATTTACCTTGCCATGTGTTCGTCATTGTTCCCAGTGTAAAATAGGGCCAAGCCCAAAACTTTCTTGGCTCTTGCCACTTGATGGCATCTACATTTCCAAACAAACATCCAAGAAAGAACAATGTATTGATATATGCAATTAAGCAATTTTTGTGAATATCAAAAAGTAAATTTTAAGGAAGCACGTGATATGAGAACAATAATTGTGGCTGTCAAATTTTGATATAATTGTGGGTGGCTGACAAGCGAAATATAACAGGTCATCAACACATACCTCTTCGAAGATGACATTCACAAATAGGGGCTGGACATCTCTTTGCTCAAGCACCTCTTGGAAGCATCGAAAAAGTTCACTGAATTGACTATCATCTGAAATGAAGAGAATGTAAACATTACCGGTAACAAGGAAGTAATTAACAACTATGAATTCATGTCCCACTCAAAACTTGAACTTTTAATTATGTATCTGCTATACAGATGCAAATTTTATTCTGGAAATAGGTTAATAATAGTAACATAAAATGTATAGCACAAACCTGGCACAGGCTTTACATCTTTTACTGTTCACATTATATTCTTCAGCTCCATAATTTACCCTAATTTTATTATCATGACTCATTACTTTTTCGATCCTTTCCTCTCTCTTGCTTCCAGTATGACTGTACTAGCAATTAATAAGGCGTCAACTTCGCAGTTAACTATTACTAGAAATTTGTGGGTTGTTTGATATCATGGGATTTCATTGTATTCGGGATAAGGATTTGTTGAATTGTTGCTGTTTACAAACCATCAAACCTGCATTCTACCTCTTTCCTGGTGTGCCGCAATTGACTTTGTGGCGTTATTTTCTGAGGTTGCCAAGACAGACTTCATCAGGCTGTCATCGTCAGAGTCTGATGTTACAGTAACTGCAACACTGTGGCCAAATTAATTCAAACATGGAATTGTTTCGCGTAATTCCACTCAAAACCCTTCTGGCTACTGGAGGGTAATCAAAACCTTTGCTAGGCATGTATGATATTGTAATAGGGCTACGTGGCACTAGCTTACTTGTAACATAAGTTGAACTGTGAACTTGTACAGCTGAATTTAGACACGTACTTACCTAGCTCTCGACTCTTCCATTGTGCACAATGTAGCAACCGGTATCATTTCAAAAGCATAGATGTGTCATCGTGTCGCAGACATGGATTGTTTACGCGATGTATTCCATCCCATTCCCGTTAAGCAACTTCCAAAACGATTGCCATTCTCGACTAACGCGTACCATTGTGGCTGTAGGCGGACCTCTGGTTTCCTTTCAAAGCTGTCACATCAAGTTGGTACACGCTGTGCTTGTTAAAAATTAAAAGGAAAAATACATCAGAGAGAAAAAAGGCGTGCACGAAGCTCGCTAATCAAAGATGTAAATTACGACCTTGATGGCGACGACTCAAGAAACGGTTTGAGTAGTTTTAAAATTGTGTGATATTCTCGCAAAGTTTGTGGAAAAGTTCTGTTTTTTATCAAAGTTAGACTGTTGTTGTGGTTTGATTCGTTTGAGGACAACGGTTCTATTGTCTGATAACTTCAAGGACCTTTTCATGGGATAGTTCAACCCAGGGTCATCTTGGCTTCTTGTCAGCGGTATGGTCGCTAAAGAATGACCTCAGAGAGAATGAATTAATTCAATTTTTGGATTGATTGATGGAAAAACGATGGACTCCACACAGAAAGTGTGATTTTCAGAAGGGATCGATCGATGTTTTAACTATTGTTTTTTTTTTTTCTTTTTTGCCTGAAAGTTTTCAATCGTAAACTGCCTATCGATGCGTGGAAAACATCCATCCAAAGCCGCTGCATGCTGCAATGGCGGGAAGCTGTTTTTTCATGGAACGATGGATTGCTGTTGTTCCTGCCAAAGACGTACAAGTACAAATAAATCATTTTATTTAGTTGTTTGGAGTAAAAAGCAGAAAAGAAGGCATTGTAGAGGCCGTGCAAGCGAGCGGATATGTAAATGTACTCGGAACTGGTTAGATCAAATGACCACCACAAACCGTATAATATTAAGCCAAGCTTTAATAATTATTCGATCTAAAAGAAATACATTTATAATTCGCAATTAGAACAAACGCAAATCAAGACTTTATCTTGTAACTAAATTAAAAAACTTCGATATAAACTTACTTCTGTGGCGGGTCGTTACAACAGTCTCACTTTAGGGGTTAGCAGATTCTCCAGGTAAGCGGATTTAGAGACAGAAAAACGATAACAAAATAACTTCTTTCTCACTTCGATTCTGCTGAAAAACTGACTTAAAACGTCATAATCTAACGCTTTTAAATCAATCTATTGAATTAATGTCAATCACGATTCTTGTCATCGAATAAATCTGTCAACATGAGGCAACGCCTATTTATTAAACGAAACATGTAGAAAAGTATATCAGAATAGCATAAAATATAAAAAAAAATAATTAATTTTCGGGCATGCTTGCTACAATCTTGTATTCAGTATCAAAGAAGAAATCGAGAAGTTTTCCTTAATGTGTAAAGAAGATCGCGAAGAAATAGTTCTATATTTGAAAACACAGAAATGAGGTCTGTCGCCATTCAAAGCCCTTCTCAGGGCACAGTTTCACTATCTGCTTTGCCGCAAGTAAACCGTTCTCAAAATCCATTATACCCACGTCTAAGGTACTCCGAGAAGACACTTCAGATGTTGACACAGAGGTTTTCCTTTCATATTTATATATGAATCTTAGCTTGTGCAGCGTAGTCGTAGTCGAGCGCAGTCGTCTGCTCTTGTTAATGTATTATTTTATACTTTAAAAGAATATCTTTTATCTTCCTTAAAATACAAATGAGATTATCATTGACCCAAAATCGCAACTTTACTATACAGCTACAAGAAATCGATTGAATACGTGGACTGAAAGCACCACGATTGTGTTTTTCCTATAGCCACATTCTCCGAACCCGGAAAGTCTACAGTTTTAAGATTTCAAAGAGACAAACAAGGAATCAATAGGGATTGAAATACTTGAGAAGGCTGGTCATAGAAATCCTGAGGTCCTTTAGTGTGAAGGTTTTACATATTGTTAGATTTAAAACTCTAACACTCGATCTGTTCACTTGACTCTTTCTTTAATTCTCTTTTATTACACAAGTTCCTACAGCGGGGACTAGCTCTGATCTCTGGAGGAAAGTGTGGGTCACCGCTTATAAAGGTGACCCTTACTGAGCTGTCAATCTCTAACCTAACTAACTAGCGGATCACGTCAAGCTACGCAGAGTGGAGTTCGCATACTAAGTAGGTACCTTCGAGATGTTTACGCTTTACAAAATGATTTTCTACCTCAAATTTCTCAGTCTTACAGTCAAGTTCGGGCAAAACAGAAACAAGATTGACAATACAAAAATTATAATAAACCCACCAACAGAATTAAAATCAAAGTTGAGGAGATACCCTAAGAGAAAACAGTCCTCGAAGACTGCTACATAACGACAGAATAAACAGAGAATTCAGGGAAGGAAGAGCGTACCCAAGGTACCGCCTCCAAGAGAGCAATGTCCTATTCGTATAAGTTCCCTGATTATAAATTCAGTGCAGAGGGTGAGAAGTACTACATGTTTACACCTCAGGTCACCTCTAAGAAAAAGAGGTGTCGAACGTGTTAAAATAAGACCGCTAAAAGGAAAAAGAAATGATCAACTGGCTTCTTATAATTTTTACTGAATGGCTTATGGTAATATATTATTTCTATTCATTTTCAACATTTCAATAAGTCAAAAAGCACCTATAATGAAAATTCTTGCTAGAAGTCAATTTTGTCTTTTAACAATATTACTACATTTACAGCTTGTTTTGTGATTAACATTTTTTTTTTCACAACCACATTATACTTTTGTGTCATTCAAAATTCCATGTCGAATTTTTGTCCAATTTACCCTGATAAGAAACATTCTAGAGAGTCTCATTCAAAGTGAAAATAATTACCAATGTTAAGAAAGTTACATTCTGTTTTATATTCAGCTGAGAGAACACGCAAATGTTAAATTTAAAAAAAAAAGGATGAAGTATATAAGCTATGGGTTGTATCGCAGACAAGCATTCCAGCTGCAACATTAAAGACTATCATGTTGCTACCTTGTGTCAAAGCATGCGTCAGATTACAGTTTTAAGAGGAAGTCGATGAACAGTGCAGAAGCCTGGAAGGTCTGGCCTCTATGTCATACATTTAACAAGGAATAGTACCATGCTAGTCTTCCCATGAAGATTTCACTTGGAGCAGCTTATTAAAGAAATGGAGGTAAGAGCTCCTAACTTGCTTGATGCCATGGCCACTGTGACTGTGCCTGTTGCATAAGAAGATGAAGTCAAGTGCCTCCAGTGTGTGTGATATATGGTTAAATGATAAATACCCAATGCTGGGAGCTGAATCTTGTCCAAAAACTCATGACTATCATCCGTTGTGTTCAACACTCCAATTGTAAGATGAATATCATTTTACTGACTAAAGGCAATAACTAAAAAATACGACTTGAGCTCAAAGTTGTTACAGAAAGAAAGAAATGCCATTTTTACTTTATTTTTTTTTTAGTGAAGCAAAATCAAAATCTTGAAACAACACCGGCTTAAAAATTGCACAATGTGAACCTTCCTTTTATCCGAAAAAAAAAACAATCGCTAGCTTGATTTAGCAAACTGGATCATGTTCAGTGTGAAATCCTTCGATTGAAAGACACCTTAGCACGCGTGTTGTGTACGCAACAAAAAAAGTCCATGAGCCAGAGTAGGTTCTCATTACCACTCGGGGTAGAAAATGTGAGTGTTACCTGATGAAAGATTATGTGAAAGACTTATCAAATTCACTCGATAGCAACCGTGAAAGAGTATAGCTCTCATCATTTTCTTGTGTGCTCCTTTATTTCAAAAGATGCTGCTTAAACGTGGAAATAAGGCTGACAATAAAACGATTATTTCAAATGACTTCTTCGTTTTTTCTTTATAGAAGGTAACTCAGTATCTTCAACATAAAACATTATTTCAAAATAATTTTTTGCTAAAAGCCACAATTTTACGATTTTATTTGAAAGAAAACTATATCAAAACATAGAGTGAAACTCGAAAAGCATCATGAATAATTTCCAAGATGGCGGCATCGCTGCCTGGTAAGTGCGTTGAAGTTCTTGTGTAACCTTGACGTTTTATGACGCATTTCGTCCAAAATGTAGAGAGATTAGGCTTCTAAAAGTTAAAGCTTACTAACAAAGGAAACAAAAATAAAGACTAATTATTATTTTCTGTTCATTAGCCTAAATACTTGCCAACATTCGAAAGCCGGTGATCGAATATTAACAAGTTATTTTGACATCGTAAAGCTTTGACCAATTGTTTGAGTTTCTTCGATGACATATATTGGAAAATCCAAGGCTTATCAGGTGGTTGACCTGAGAGAAGCTGACGTCTTACATGCGATCAATGTACGCTACTGAAATACTCAAATCCACACTGAAAATTTTCGAAGAAAGTTGGAAACAGAATTGGGTGGCTTATTGCAATTGAAGATCTCCTGGATAATAAAAAGCTTTTTGTTCTACCCCAAAATCTGTCCATCTTAAATCAAGGAAATTCAGCAAGCTGGCCTGTACTTCCGTGATGCACTTCTCCCAAATATTAGTACGATGTCATAGCCTCCGAAACCTGCTGAGCTATGTGAAAGTGCAGTCAAACCTCCAGAAGAACTAGATGCGTTTCTATACACTCTCTTAACTGGCAACACACAAATCCCAGCAGAATATCCTGATCGCATCCGGCCCCTTATTGACACTTTTGGCCAGGACATCATTTACGGAGTTACTCCAGGACTACAAAAACCACCCAAGCAAATACTATTACGGTATGCCAAACAATGTTCAACTTATCCAGATGCCACACCGATGTGGGCATGGGATCATTCCTTTGCCAGAAACTATCAAGCCATATATCAACACAACACTGGCGCGGGATAATATCGATAGATTGGAGGAAACTCTTTCTGGTGCGGGAACCAAAAAGCCAGTGGCTAGACTGGATTTAACATTTCTGTCCTTAATGAGGTTCAAGTCTCACTGGATGTCATCAGATATCTCCCGAATATCGATGTACCTGCTACTGACACGGCGACCGTTCACGAGGTTCTAGTGCAGTCCCTCAAGATAAAGAATACGCTCAAGTTAAAGAGCATCGTCGTCGTCTATGACTAAACACTGTATGCAAAGGTAAGCGAGGAACAATGGAAACAAAACGCGAAATTTAAAGATATGGTGATGAAAATGGAAGTATTCCACACAGCATGCACCATGTTGTCCATCACTGGCAAGCGCCTCCAGGATGCTAGCTTGCGGAACCTGTGTGTAGAGTCTGGTGTGATAGCAGAAGGTTCTGTTGCAGAAGTTCTACAGGGAAGCAGGTACAATAGTGGTGTTAGACTCCACAAACTCGTGTGTGAAGCCCTTATGAGACTGGCGTGGCAAGGATTCAGGGCCTGGATAGAAGAGAATTATAAGCAGTCCAAGAGTATCGTTGAGAGCTTATTTGGTGAGATTGGCGATTTGTATGATGATATCTGCAAAAGGTAGTTCCAGAAGTATATGACCAGTGCTTGTAATGTCAATTTTGTCGATCTTTTTGACAAGTACATGGCGTCTCTTCGTCGCGAGAGCGGAGTACACGAACTATTGACGGAATAACAATCGTTCAGAAGATAAGAGGCGACCAAAAAACATTTGCAGAGGTGGCTGATTGTATGATGTTAATAGTTTTGCATGAAGGAGCAGAAAGCTAGTGTTTTGGCGTAGTCTTTGATGTTAGACAAGATAGCTCAATAAAGAATGCTAAGAGAGATAGAGCGGAGAGGCTCAGAAAGCGGTCATGAGTTCAGATACATCAGGGTAGACAACAAAATATACCAGTGGCGGAAATTCCTTTCCAATTCTAAGAATAAGTTGCTCCTAATTCCTCTCAGAATAGTGCGAAATTAAGATACAGAGAGACTCGCTGGAAAGAAAATCTTTGTAACAGCCGAGGATCGATGTTATGAAGTCTCTTCTATCGGAACAACCACAAGGAAGTTAAGGTCCACGTAAGAGGAAGCAGATACCAGACTGTTATTCCATGCAGCTTTTTTTTTAATCAAGCCTCGTTTCGACAAACGAGTCTCATTTCGACGAACGAGTCTCGTTTCGACAAACGAGTCTCGTCTCGATTCTCGAACAAACGAGTCTCGTCTCGATTCTCGAACAAACAAGTCTCATTGAAAATCGTTTATCGAGTGACTCATAAATCGTGACGATTAAAAATCGAGTGGTTTCCCAGAAACCGTGAGTGATCCAAAATGTTTCATACATTCTCTTCATCAAAATTTCGGAAACGTAAAGTGTTAACATAGCCTCGTAAATACCGTAAGTTATATTAATTTCATAAAAATGTACTGAACAAGATCCACATTTCCGGTGTCCATGTGCTAGTCTACTAGCGTAAATGTAGTCGTGGATGTTGAATCATTTTTCTAATCGATTTGTTTTTCTCAATTGTTAATTCATTTACCTGTGTAATTAGGATAGATGGCACATTTATAACGTCATGTCCCTTATTATCTACCTTATAAGTCAGAAGTTTGCTATTCTTTCTATTTTACAGACTGCTGATCAAAAATAATCTTACATATATTGCCAAAGACGTTTTTGATGAGACTCCCCGCCTGAAATCATTGTAAGAACAAACTTTGGTTCTGAGATTTTTCTCATATTATGTGTATCATGTGCTGTATCGTGTGCACGTTCTGCTATCCTCTTTTGGTATTTTAGATAAGCCTTTATACATAAACTACCATATCTATTCTGCTAACACAATGACAAAAAAAAAGATACGTAATTGCTCGTATTCCGCTACTTCACGGAGGTATTTCACGTAAATATATATGTGTCGATTTTGAAAATAAATAACTGGGCCCGGTTGTTCAAAACCGCGATTAAACTAATCACCGATTAGGCCTAATCGGCGATTAAATTTCTTAATCGTGGGTTAGTTAATCGTTGGTTAAAAAACGGTTGTTCAGAGGGAGATTACTCGGTCGATTTACTAATCCGCGATTAAGCATAAAATGAATTATATTAATTAATTATAATTTATTTTGTGCCAGTTTACGTCATAAAATTGCCGGAAATTTATTTTTGTCAATATGGCTTCTCCAGCGAAGAAAGTGCGGAAAGCAAACTTTTCACCCGCTGAAATTTCCGTTTTAACGGAAAAATTTGAAGAAAATATGGACATTCTTCAAAGTAAATTTACCAACAGTATAACAAATGCAAAAAAAAAACAAGATTTGGGAAGAAATCTCGGAGGCGGTAAACGCCGTCGGTGTGACAGCAAGATCAACGCAGGAAGTACGAGACAAGTGGAAAAACCTCCAGAGTCACGCAAAAAGAGAATTCAGTTCCTTTAAAAGTGAACAGAAGAAGACAGGTGGTGGCCCTGCTCCCCCATCGAACCCATCAGAAGCCAGTTTAAAAATAATAAACATGTTCAGTGACACACCGTCATTTCCTGGGTTACAGGGGTTTGAAACAGGTAAGTTTATAAATAGAAACATTATTGTAATACCTCTCAATGTCCATACCTTGCATAAAATGTATACTTCGCTAACAAACACAAAGCAAAGTGAAAATTAACGGACTTTAGACTTTTGTTTCTTTCTTATTTTCTTTTACATGTACTCCCATGTAAACAAAAAACAAATGGCGCCCGAAAAGTCTGCCTTGCTCTTAATTCTTCGTCTGTATATCCATCTATCGTGAAACCGATGCTCCTAAACTCTCTTTGCTTCCTTTTTCTTCGCCCATCAACACCAACACAACCATACAACAAGTCAGCCATGTTGTGATTTTTATTTTTTAATCTGCCGATTAAGGATTTAATCCACCTAGCGAGCAGGGTTAGATTTAACCCTTGGTTTGATCGAAGGTTAGGAATAATCGGGCTTTGAACAACAGAAACTAATCGGCGACTTAAATTTAATCGGCGATTAGCCTATTTAATCGTGGATTAGCGCTAATCGCAGTTTTGAACAACCGGGCCCAGCAGATGTCGTTATATAGAACAAATTTCTCCTCTCTTCCTTTCCTCCTTCCTAAATCATCAACTTTGACATAGCCAGAAATTCCGAATCGCGCGTGCGCAATAGACCACAAGACTTAATAATAATAATAATAATAATAATAATAATAATAATAATAATAATAATGTTTATTTCTTATATTGCGCAGTCAAGCATGCGATAAAGATATGATCGAGTGACTTAAATTTTAACGATATTTTAAACTTGCTAAAGAATAGAAGGATCCATATGGGATTCGTATAAAACCAGTTTATAAAATTCGTATTGTGGACGTAACCTCACCATCTCAATGCCAGTTCGAATGATACTCATCTGTACTTTCATTGCAGTATTACTTTGCTTTGGTAAAACAAACACTTGTTGCGGTTTTCTCGGTTATTTCTTGCAACGTTTTATTTCGAAGAAATGCTCTTTAAAGCACACAAAATGGCGCCTACCTCCGTAAATACTACTCTAACCATCTTAACTCAGCCGAAATCCTCTAGTGGTATCGATCCATCCCAATCAAATTATGTAAGTTCAAAGATGTCCTTCCACGTTTACGGCAAATCGGACTTTGTAAACCCTGAAAATATTGTGGCTTTCTTTCAGCAAATACGAACGCATCCACGAACAGTAATCTTACTTCGATCGCGCGGAAAAAAAACAGTCTTAAAGCCTCTCTTGCTCGTACTAAAAGCTGTGCAAAAATGATCGCCATTTTAATACAAACAGCTTAGTGACGGATAAGACTGTTAACTACAGGGGGTGATTACGAGGCTGGAGGCTCAGTGCAACAGGCCTTTTTGGTGGGAATTTCAAAAACTGTTTCTGGTTTCACGCAAAAAAGAAAAACAAAACAAGAATAAAAAGTGTCTGATCGCCACCCGGTCCGTGATCCTCCTCGTATATATTTGCGAACAAAGCAACGTGAAGGTGGTAATAAAGTTGTGTTCTTGCTGGCAATTAAGAATATCGCACTGATACAGGGGCACAAATTGAAAAAAGAAATCCCACGCATTGCATATATTGACATGTTAAATGGAATCATCCCTGGCCATGCATTAAAGATCAGTTGAGAGAGTGATCAAATTGAAGGCCCACTTTCAAAGCGCTATTCTGCTGCTTCAATCACAAATCAGATTCTGAACAGAAAAGGAGATTGGGAATCCACAGAGGAGCTGGAATTCCAGACTTCAAAACAAAACAAGCAAAAACAGAAATTAAAAGAACTAAAGTCTCGAGCACAGAAGGCACTTAATCTAGTAGAAATAATTGGCCTGGATTTACAGCTCTTGAAACTTAAAGACCCTAACAGTACTGATAGTTTTTCTATAGACTTCTCAACTACAAATCCTCCCAATCCACAACCAGAACATGGTAGTGTGGCTTCCCCAAAATCAAAATATGAATAACTTCATCCTGATGACAAAAACACAGTGGAGAGCGTATAAATTTTCACATTTGCATTCAATGATGAATGAACAGTTACTGAGGCAGGTAAAATGTATGCGTACAGAGATGTATGTTGACTTACAAAGCAATGTGCCTCGACAGATTTGAATGCACACTTACAAAGATTTATGTACACAGCCAACAAAGTTAATATTTACAGATTTGAATGTACACTTTCAAAGATGAATGTACATTTAGAAAGTTTATGTGCCTTTTAATACAGAGTTGATTGAACACTTGTAACAAAGCTGTACATACTAAGAAAGATGAATGCACACTTGAAATTGAATGTATTTACTGACCGCTTACACTTGGCATATCCATCTCAAAATTTGTACGGAATATTTTCCACTGTCTCATGCAAAAGTCATAACTTTTATTTAATCTGAAAAGAACTTATTAGGAGAATATTTCTTTTATTTTGAAATCACGTATATTATTACAGACCCAATTGCACTCTGCTCAGTTCATGGCTCTTCATGATTCAATCATTTAAAGCCACTTCAGTAAAATCAAAAGAAATGTTCTCCTGATAAGCTCTTGGTAACAAAGTAGAAATCCCACCCATACCCATTTTATACTTCTTTGGGGACCAAGAAATATACGTTTTAACCGTCATAGGGTAAAAAACCTTCATTCCTTGGCCATGAGAATCCACCCAGGATCTCACCCAAGAGGAAACTAATCAGCATCGAAATAATCTTTTTCAAAAAAATGTCCGTCTATCCCTCGACACTCCCTTACCAGCAAACAAGAAACGAAAAACATTCCCGAAAACCAACCTTAAAGGTAAACGTGACCGCGATTTCAAGTGCCGTTCGACGGCCACCCGAAAAGAACACTCATTTTCTGGAATTATTGCAACGTCCGGGCTTCGCCAGTTGAATAGTTCCTCGCATCGAGGCAAGATACCCTCCTCTGGCTCCCACGAGGCTTCGTAAGGCAAGTAGCCCTTCCATTGCACCAAGTATTCTACCTAATTAAATACAAGGCAAATCCTGTGCTGATTTCGACTGAATTCAGTTAAAAATATATAAACACAAGCGAGCACGTGCGAAGACAGGCACTACGGCGAAACACTTACCGTTTCATCTGTTTCCCGTCTTTCGACAAGCCTTTCGACTTCCCAATAAGTCGATCTTCAATACTAGATTAATTTCTCCGGCTGGACAAAGTCGGCATCCGCGGATTAGATGGCATTTAACATCAAAATATACCCTTTCGAAAGTCTCCCGAGCGACGCCATTTTGGTTTAACTAAAGCGTTTACTTTAACAGATGAACCATTCACACGCTAGCTTTCTTGAAAGGCTATCATGTGTGCTTGCGCGTAACAGAAATAAGCACCACCCACTTTGGTTCGGAATTTCTGGCTATGATAACCATCTGATTGTCAGTGTAATAAGAGAACAACCAGAACCAATGTTCTTCGAGGGTAAAGTATGCTAAGGACTATCGCAATGGCTTAAAAATTCTATCAAATCATTCGCTTATTCCAAATTCCTATTTGCAATAAGAATTTGTTTCACCGAAACAAATTTTTCCCGCAGGTTTCTTCACAGTAATGCAATTACAAACATTGAAAAGAGGACTTTTGACAGACTCGCACTGAAGCAATTGTGAGTAAATTGAAGAATACAGGGATTTCCTTTGAACCTAAAACTTGGAATGTGATACATTGACAAACTGAATTTTTTTTTTCTTTGCTGTTGTGTAAGTGTCAGCTGATGCCATACGCATAACTAAAAAAATCGCACCCACCATTTCTCTTGATATTAGAAGCTTTAGCATGACATTTCTTGTTCAAGGGTATATACACGCTTCATTTTCAGAATCATCTTTGACAATCCTTTAAACTCATTACCAGATGGAATGTTCGACGAAATGGCAAATCATACTAAAGTGTAAGTCAAGGCGTTTGGCCTAAGAGCTCGTAGATTTTTTTAAAAATTTTATTTAAGAAACTGATGTTAGTGGGATACTTACAAATTCTAGATACTCCTAGATATACTTTGTATACTCTCGAGTTTACCTGGAAATTTTGGGCTGATTTTCATGGGTTAACATAGTCATCTCTAAAAGTATTTAAACTTACGCAAGAACACGACCAAAAAGTTATGTATATTTTACGAATAGCTGAGAACACCTCTAACACAGAACAAACCTATTTATATCATATTATTCATTATCATCTTCATCATCATTATCGTTGTATCGTTGTCGCCGTCGTCATGGACGTCTTCGTCGTCATCAGCGTTATCGTTACAGTTGTAAAATTTGTGTTTTTTTTCCTTTTCCTTTTGATACAGCTTCACGTTCTTATCCATATTGGCACGTATGAAGTATTTCAAATCGTTTTGTTGTTGTTGTTGTTGTTGTTGTTGTTTTTCCTTTTCCTTTTGATACGGCTTCACGTTCTTATCCATATTGGCACGTATGAAGTATTTCAAATCGTTTTGTTGTTGTTGTTGTTGTTTTTTATCTTCAGTAGCTCTCATTATCCAGTAGGTGGTAAGGCAGGGTAGATAAAGGGAAATGGACTGTCAGCTGAGGAAACCCGAGTACGCTATGGCGACATAGACTACATGTCATTATTCTTTTAACCAAAATCAAGTTAGTTTTTGCACCCAAAAATTTTAAATTCAACTCGTTTACAGGGCATTAACGTGTAAAAATCTTCGTCAGCTGCCTCTGGGAAAGTATGTGTCTCAAATGTAAGTAGGCCTCAAGTTTCATTTTATTCTCACGCTGTAGAATGATAAACATCTGCACTGACCTCCTAGCGGTCCATTTGACTTTCAGGGTTTGAATAAGTTTAATTCTTAAAATTCAGCCTTTGCCTTGTCGGATCTATTCATGATATAATGCAATTCCTGAGAATGGCTCTTGTGCTGGATGACGTCATTTAGTGAAATTCTACCCCCTCTCCCTTTCCCAGGCAAACTACACATGAATCGCAGCCACTTTCAAATTATTTACATGAGCGTACTAGTTTAATTTCAGTGCCGTGGGAATACTCACTTGGTTAAAATTCATCAGTGTACACCCGGAAAGCCAACTGGGTCCTGCGCCTCACTGGGTTTCATCCGTCTCAAAACCAAACCGCGCTTATGTAGTTATTTTTACCTCGTTTCCAGATCTCTCATGTCATGGGTAGGGAGAGGTCAGTTCTGACAAAAATTTTCAATTAGTATTCCATGAATATCTTCTTGCTTTCCATTAGAAAGGATATGAAAATAACAAAATACTTTGTAATCAACTTTTAAAACAATTTTGATCGTAGTCATTTATCAGTGCCATCGACTTTGGATATTAGTCTCTTCACGGGAAAATTACAATATTATTTTAAACGTAGCTTTTTATTTATTGTAATTGTCCAATCCTCAGTGAGTGTACACCCCCGACATCTCTGCACATCATTTTGGACAACGACCAATCTGGCTTCAAATTGTACTTTACACGCTCAGGTTTTGTTTGTCATGACTGTCCATCCTACAAAAAACACAGTCTACAATACGGATGTACAAATTGCAGCCTATGTCCAGTTGGTACCTGTATGTATAATGATGAAAACCGCTGTGTACAGTGTCCTGCAGGTAATGGGAAGAAACAATTATTTCATCGTTGATATACGTATTGTAAAAGACAAGTAACAGGGAATCACTTGAAGCATTGTGCGCTAAAACATGTTTATATAACAGAGGAGAAAACGTTTCGTCCATACATTTTCAGTACTTGTTCATCCAAATGCAATTCAGTCAAACCCCTTCCTTTCAAAATTTAAAAAAAAAAAAAGGATTTTGAAAAAGTTATAAACGATAATCCATTTCTAATATAATTACATTAAATAAGAAAGTGACACTGGTTTGACAAAAATGAATGCATGTCATGTGATTCGTGTGATACTTTCTGGTGTTCTATAGATTCTTTATGTGTCTATATAGGATAGATGGTCACCGGTAGTGGCTTCAGCTCTTTAAGATATGTATACGAAACCTGGCTCCTACGTACATCATTATTCCCTTACTGAGCCAAATTACAAAAATAAAAAATTGAGAAGACGAATTTCGAAAAACTGACCCAATTGATAACGAGAAACGACTGATCAGATGCCATCTAAATTCTTGATCATCCTTGTTTCCTTTGCTTTTAGGCACACGGTTGAATTTTGATGGAATCGTTATTTTTTTTCCTTTAACGTATTTTTTCACTTATTTTGTAGACGGCTTTGGTAATTGAACGGTGCTGGTATACCGTGACATGGTTTTCGCAAGGGTATAATTCTTTTATCAGAAACGAATTGGAAACAAACAGTAACATTTATAAAAGTTGTTTTTATGCTGTAATTGGATGTAACAGTTGACTCTCCTCTAATGGGCCAAGAAAATCCACCGGTATAATGTATTTATGCTCTATAATATCTTCACAGGGGGTTTTTATCAGGATGAAATGGGATAAGTTAATTGCAAAAGATGCAGTATTGGTACATTTGTTTCTGAACAGCGACGTCCTGGGACCAAGGCTACTGACTGCGTGGCATGTCCATACGGTAACTGCTGTGTTTGCTTTGGGCGAACTGCACCTTTTTTCAATTCAAATGCGCTTAAGAATAATGCTGAGATTTTTTTCTTTTTTTCTGAAAAGACGATTGATTCAACCTTTGACAGTCACAATCGCCAAATTTTAGTTCGTCACACAAAACATATTCATCGAAAATGGATTATCCGGAAGAGTACTCGTTTAATTATTTGTTCAGAGAAGAATCCGGAGATGTCTTATTCGCAAGATAATAGTTATTTAATTCACTGGTGAGATCTTATTTCTCTGTAAACTCAGAGAAAAGAGGAGGTGAATTCCTGTAAAAGCCCTTCTATCGAAGTTATGTTGTTTCAACAGATTGGTCTCCGCCATTGTACAAAGTAGTTGCTTGAAAAGGAACCATTCTTTTTCAGGTACGCTTTCCAACGAGACTGCTGAATATCGTGCATGCAGATGCCTACACCAATTTTATCGATTGGATCGTTTCGGCTCGTGCTCAGCATGTCCACCATACGGTTTTGTTTGTGAGAAGGACACAGCAATACTTGCTCCAAACTACTTCTGGAAATGGTCAAATCAGTCGGAGAAAGTACTTTTCAAAGGTTTCGTTAATAATATCCATTCTCCTGGACCAGACTACAACCGCTCCTTTTCAACGTTCAATACTTTACTTCCAAAGCCACTCAAATGTCCCCATGCAAAGTCCTGCCGGGGTGGAATTGACTCAGAATGCCATCGAGGATATCGAGGGGCTTTATGTGCAACCTGCTCGGAAGGCTTCTATTTTCGCTTTAACTCTTGTTTGAAATGTCCTCGATTAATTGTAACGGTAACTTCATCCATCTTGGTAATTGTTCTTTTTGTTGCTGTGTTTCTAATGGTTCTTCTGGGTGACTCCAGACGTGCAGAGAATAACCGGACAGTCGCAGATGTCGTTATGTCGTGCTTTAAGATTGTGATTGGCTTTTACCAAGTCATTGCTGGTATTTTCTCGGCATTGGCGAAAGTCCAGTGGCCAGTCGTTTTAATCTCAACGGAGAAGGTTCTGAAAGTATTTGAAGGGAACATCTTGCAGTTTGCCCCTCTTAGTTGCATTCATACTTCTCTACGGCTCGATCAGCTTGGAAAGTTCACGATGGTTGTTGTCATGAATGTCTCACTCGTTGGCTTGATTTTCTTGTATCTATTTCTTAAAAAACGCTACATCATGAATAAGGAGGACCTTTGTGGACACCAGAAAGTTAAGGAAGTTAAGAGTTTGAAGAAATCTTGCTATCGGAACATTTTCCTATTGTTGTTGACGACCTACCCCACGACAAGCAAATCGATAATTCAGATTTTACCTCTTCCCGGTGCCTGTGTAGAAACATGTTTCACAGACGACAAGAGCGACTGTATCTTCCTGCTGAGAGCTGATTACTCCATCCAGTGTTTCACTCCTCGCCACAGTTTGTATTGGCTCATGGCCTCTATTTTGGCATTATATCCCGTGGGATTTCCACTTTTGGCTTTGTTTCTCACTTACAAATATCGTGAGTCCCAGGAATACGAAGCCATTTCTTTCGGACTCAGAGTGTTCTTTGAAAACTATATGAATGAATTCTGGTTTTGGGAAATCACAGAGATGTATCGAAAGTTGATTCTAACCTCATTGATTTTTCTTTTTGGATCAAAGAGCCTTTCTCAAATCGGTATCACGGTTCTGACAGTTAGTATCTTTGGAGTGGTCTACAGCCTATTCCGACCAATCAGGGATAAGTTTGAAGATCTCTTGCAAACATTTAGTCTTTGGATAATTTTCTTTGACGTTTGCCTTGGTACAGTTTACACAAACTGGGACGAGAGTCAAGGAGAGGGCAAGAACGACTCAATCTTTGTAAATGTCCTGTTCGTGGTCCTTAACGCCTCTGTATTGTTGCTTGCCATTGGTAAGTGCCTGTGCTACTATTATATCAAAAAAGCGCCCACCCCATCAAACGCCCTCTCAAATAATCGCCGCCTCCCCCCCTCCCCCTTTCTTCCCTCACTTTCTTTAATAATGGGGCTATAGAGAAAAGCTGTAACAAACCTACGAAGAACTCAAACGTGACCCGACTCTTGCGCTTCAACCCAAACTTAACAGCACATTACTGACACTCAAGAAGACAAACGCCATTGACACCCAACTCTACTACCGACTACGGTGCTCGGTACCACAGCCACCGAAACGTTACGTAATTTTTAACCAAGACAGAAGAAATTTAACTCCAGCATTTCTCTCTCCTTTGGAGGTAAACCCCTACAACAATCTAACATAACTAAATTCCTTGGGGTCTATATTGAAGACCATCTTACTTGGAAACAACATATCAGCTATGTTTCTAAACAAATCGCTAAATCAATAGGTATTATATTCAGGTCTCGCTTTTTCCTATCCTCTACAACCAAGCTCACTTTGTACTACACCTTAATTTATCCTTATATCGTCTATAGTAACTGTGCCTGGTCGTCCACATACGTATCTAACTTAAATAGAATTTATTACTTGCAAAAGCGAGCTGTGCGGGCTATCACCAACTCAGACTATCGAGCCCATTCCGCTCCTTTATTCTCCAAACTAGGAATTTTAGATATTTTCCGAGTCAATACGTTTGAAATCGCCAAATTCATGTTTATTATAGAAATAAATTATTGCCTCCATTGCTTCTCAATCTTTTTGTAACGAATAGCCAAATTCACAACTATGGTACCAGAACAGCCAGTAATTATCGAACGCATTTGTGCCGTACAAATCTCAAGCAATTTACAATTCTTTACCAAGGTGCTAAAATTTGGAACTCTCTTCCTGTTTCAATCACTCGTTCGTCAAAGCTTCTTAGTTTTAAGACGAAAATGCAAGAGTTTTTACTTGAATAATTGGCCTAGCCGCACATTCGCAGCACTTGTTCTTTACTTTATTTATTAATGTAAGTGAGGTGGCTCTCCCATAAGCCCGGTGGCTTCCTGGGTCTCCTCGCCTTCTAACTATAACCGCTGTAAATAAATTTTTTGTATTGTGTAAATAAAGGCAAAAAAAAAAAAATATGATGATGATGATGTCAACAATCACATTACTGAACATCATCGACTTACGAACCACACTATTGATAGAGACTCTGAACAATGCCTAACCTACAGCACCAACTACCTTCAACGACTGACTCTGGAAAGCTGGTTTACTAACTTGGAGCAGACTCCTTCAACAGGTGTCAACCACTAGCGGCACCATACAAACGACTCATTCACGACATTAACATTACAAACGAACCGAACAGAACGACCTAACTTTACTAACGCATCGCTCTTAGGAATAAAAACACACAGTCGAAACACAATGCATCACTTGTTATCCGACTGCTTACTATGTTGAAAAGAGCCCAGTCTAGCGAGTTATCCACTTCTAGGTTTATATACTACATATAAGAGAAGCTCAAGGCTGCACACGCCCGATCCAAGGAGCACAGACTCCACTGGGAGTACTTTTGTGTTTGTTTGTTTGTTTTTTTGTCCAACAACCCCATGTGGTCACTTTTACGGCTGTGTCTAGGCGTGTGGAGTAGTGCCACCATGGACGAAGGCAAGCAAGAGGTAGGTATCATTTCATGAGTCAGATAAGAGAATAAAAAACGCGACACAATTCATAGTTCGACCTAAGTGCTCCACATTTCAAGGTCAAAGTTTCGGGCGCTATTCGAGACGCGTGACCTCCTACGGATTCGTGCCATATTTGACCAACGACAAGTTACTTTAGCGAAGTTTAGTTTGTCACGCGTTCCCCTCAATTTTTTTTGGTAACTCTCTATCATTTTTCAAAACAATTGATTTATCAATTTTTTTTGGTAACTCTCTATCATTTTGCAAAACATTTGATTTATCAATTTTTTTAAAACTTTTTTTTCGAACCGTGATCCGATCCGTGAGGTTTTTGGGCATGAAAAAGCTTCCAAAGGGGCCTGCGCTCAATTATGTCATGCAGACTTCATTATAGCTTGTCACGCAAAATTTCTGATTTTATGTAATATGGACCAATCCATGATCGGTGATCCGATCCATGATCGGTGATCCGATCCATGATCGATGATCCGATCCATGATCCGGCTTGTGATCCGATCCATGATACTTTCCGGTGCGGTCTACATTTTGTCGACGCCGCGTTATTCACATCACTCAAGATCATCTTAGGTCAATTGAGAAATCACTAAAGTTTATTTCAGGTCATTCCTTGTTTTAATAACTGTGACCAAAGATAGTTTAATCTGCAGACATCACCCAAACACTACATTTACACTAGATTTACAGTTGTATTACTTCAAAATAAACTTGTAAATCTTGACGTATCTATTTACTTGTGTCTCTCATTTCTTTCGAAGACACAGAAAACGAAGTAAGCAGTGTATATTTCCTGTCAATTGATTTTATATTACAACATACAGGTAGAAATCAATAAACATAAAAAATATCTGATTAGAACTTCAAAAAATACTCATCAACAGAAATGCGTACACCGGTATTATGAGTGTTAGTGAACGCATTTGTTTTTTCTCTAGAGCCAATGTGGCCGTATTAGAAGATACTGTTAATAGTGATGATAATGTTTGTACATAGAAATAAGAGAGATGGTAAGTTTTGAGCTTGGTAAATAAATAGAGCAATAATTTTTTCGTCTTGTCACGAGCGTGGGACAAAGAAATTTGTTTTTGGAATCCATCCGTTGCAGAGGTTGTTTGTTAAGCCGAACACCTTGCACCCAGCCTCTGGTTGTGCTTTATCTGGTGATACAACGTAAAAATTGCCGCTATTCGTAACTCTAATGAGGTTATCTTGACCTTCTAGTTTAGCATGGTGCGATCCTTCTTTAATCAACAGGAAGAGAGCTTTCTTTCCTTTCCAGTCAACTTCTTTTGACAGTGGAAGATGAAGAACAAAAGATCGATCTGTCAACGGCCAAGATAAAAATGCTCTCGTGTATTGCCATCAGGCAATTCCTCCGCAATCCGGTCGGGTCAATAAAGGCTTTGTCTCAATCATCACGAGCCGGAAGAATTCGAGGATCTAACAACTGCGCCAAAACATTGGCGGGGAACGGCATATCTGCCGTGTAAACTTTTTGATCGGGACTTCGTCGCCATAGATCGTCTTAATCCAAGAGGTGTAGCCAGGGCCTTGGTCTGTTACACTCCATCCATCACCTTTATATATCTAAATCCTCTTTAAACCACTTGGTTCTATGAAGCTCTTCTTCGTAAAAGACGCGACGAAATGACTCGAGCTCAGCTGCGAACTGCGCCATTAGGAAAACCTAATAAAACTGCAACAAATCACAATTCTACCAAACCATAGCGAGAGTGCCAAAAGCTGTGTTCAGAGACTTATTTTATCAATAGAAAGTGTGTATTGTAATCATACACATGCAAATTAGCCATTCTATCCTTTCCAATACACCTTTATCACGCAGCGCCATCTTAGTCTGCGTGGTGCACCAAATCGAGGCTGGACGGGTATAAGGTAGAGGATTGTGTTATATTACAGTGTTTTGAGTGAAGATGACGTCATTCGAAGGAAAGTTGAAAGAAGATAAATTTTCAGCACTTTTATTTCGTTTGTCGTTACTACAGAAATTAACGCAGCAATGATCGTGGGCCATGCTTACTTGTAATCTTCACTCAAAACACTGTATTGTAACACAACTCCATGCCTTATGCCCGTACAGCCTGATTTGGTGCGCACGCAATCCAAGGTGGCGCTGAGTGATAAAGGTGTATAAGGGCCAAGAATGTTCATGTGCAAGCGCATAACTCATTTACAATTCTGCACGCCTTTTTTGAAAGAGGCAAATCAAATATAAAAACAGCGAGCAATTTCCACTATCTTAACTAGAGGTTTTGAATTTTGAATAATATAAGATGTCTTGATCATTTGAAATGGTTGTAAATTTCATCATGACTTTCTCATATTTTGAGTGTTGCGATTACAATCTTAAACAAACAGTGTACGCTTTTGAGAATTTCCTTATTTACTAAGCGATCACTATCGTCAATTGATACATGAAGAGGCTAATTTAAGTTCTGTTTTTTCCACTTTTTTACTGAATGAAACTGTTTCAGTGTTTAGACCTCGACAGTCTTAGAATGGTATCACGTAGTATTAAATCAAAATCTGTAATTTGCGAAATGGAAATATGCAAGTCATTTGCATATTTCCATTTTGCAAATTACAGATTTTCATTACGTTTCGTTTCATTTCGTTTCGCAAATTACAGTAAGCCTTGTTACGGAATGTCAAGCGGTGCCAAAAATTTGTGCATACTATAATATCGCTCGGTCGTCGAAAACTCTTCTGATGAGACTGCCACTGTCCACTAAAAAACCAAATAATTTTTTTTTAAATCGCTTGACATTCCTTAACAAACATTTGATATTCTTAAGAAGTTTGAAAGAACCCTTCGGCGGAAATTGCGTGAAAAATTTTGATTGCCGGGCATTTTGTCTATTTGAGACCGTGCCCGGCTGCCCAGCATTTAGTCACTGCGTTTAACTTCTGCTTCTTTGCACAACGAACAATAACCTGTTTTGGACAACAAACAGCGAAAGTTCTATCACAAAAGTAAGGAAATCACCTAAGGGAGGTCTTTGGTTGCTTAATCACTGCAGGTATTATGAAAACTAAAGCGTTCGTATGTGTAAATTTCATGAACAAGAAAACAGAATATTGACACTAGATAATTTTTGGCCTTCTTACAAACAAACAATATGTTGAAAATTCCTGCGAGTTGAAAATACAAATCTCATTCCAATCCGACCTGATCAAGACTATTTTCAGTATTTTTTCTTTTCTTTTCTTTTATTTTATTTTATTTTTTTTTGCTGACAGCTCTTCGATAGCCAAAGACATACAGTCGAGCTTATTTTGTTTACATTTTGTGTAAGCGACACAGCGGCAAAATGAGTGCGCATGCTCGGCGGATTTCGCGCTTTCGAGGAGCGATTTGTGATTTTAGAGTGGATGGAGTTTACCTAAGAACAAACAGAACATCGTTTTACACTTTTAGGGACTGATATTGATATGACCCGATCGGATAATTTTTTAATGGAGTTTGTTCTTATGGAAAAGTCTGAAGGGTAAGTAAAATTATTTTAGACATTGTTCAACTAAGACTGATGTAAATGTATCCAGACAGCTCGTTGCGTGTTCCCGTTCCATTCACCAATTTTATTTCCAAAACGCATTTCATCATCAGCATTTGTTCAGTACATGCTTTAAACTTAAAAAGCTTTTCAATGTTAACTTTTTTGGTAGTAAAAGCTGTTTTACAATCGAAATTAGTCTCGAATCTGTCGGTCGTTTTGTTTATGTGAACGTTCTTTTGAACGACTTAAGCTTAATGTAACAGTGTACCAAGCAATACCGCCCGATTGCTTCCACAAAACAACTTAAACGTAATAGATGCAATAACATTTATACTTGACACATTTCTTAACCTTCTTTGCGTCTGGAAATATATGTCGATATAGCTTTACGATCAACCGCCGTTGTTTGACGTTTACATGCATTTCTTACCACACAGTGTTACATGAAGTTGATGAAAGTAACCGTACACAAATTCACCGTCGCAGATAGCCTTAACTTCAGCCAATTTAATAGTTCTTCAATGTCACTGCGGTGAGACTGTGCAAGTAAGGTTCCTTTCGGTAAGAGGTGATGGCTATTCCTTAAGATGATGTTGTCAATTGCATTACTTACAAATGAAATCGTTAAACCATTAATTATTGTAAAAGCAGCATTTGTGTTGATAAGTCTTCTACTTAGGTGAAAACTCAGAGAAGATTCCTCACCTGAATTAGGCACCTTGACAAAACAAACAGTTAACTCCTCTTCATAGCTCAAACTACCCAGGCTGCTTCTAACAAAAGGTATGGCTTCAACAACACCAAGATATAATGGTGACTGCATGAAACTGTCATATGCCTGATTTCCCCCCATCTTACGTGACATGAAGGCTAGAATCCAGCTTGGAGTCAGTGGTTCGTGGTTTTTCAGTTGAAGGAAGGATTTGTTTGTTAGGTATGTCTTTGCTAACAACAAAGAAATAACTGTACAAGCATTGCTACCTTGATGACCCCCAATTGTTGACTGAGATAGGAAGGCTGGCAATTCCCAGAATGTGACTGATTGTGTAGTTGAAGATGGAACATGTATTCAAGTAGATTGTGGTGGCACACTTAAGTTAGAAAACTGCTGTTGAGCTACTGATGGTGTTTGTTGTTGAGATTGATCACGTGATTGTAAAAGGTAAAGGCAGGTAAGGTGAGAACCTTGAGATCTTTGGTGGCAAGGTTACCCACAATTGAAAAGTGGTTTGGTGTGAAGCAGGCCTTTCTGTGCTCTGTCCTTGTTCTTTCTTAAGGTGTCCTGTGTGGAACACTTGGTTGTAGTATAATAAGCTGTTCCAGATTTCTAGTTATCATATTTCTCCCATCATGGCACTTGTGAAAGTCTGAATACCTAGAGGCATGTATTGCTAGCTGGCTTTCGGGCTGTTCATGACTATTGTGGCTGTTTGCAATGTTACTACTTGTATCATGCTCTATAATAGCGGAGCTTGCGTAGCTCCATAATTATACAAAATAGTAGTAACCCATCAAGCCGAAAAAAACTTGGATGTACGACCGTACGACCGTATGACTGTACAAGGTACTACTTTTAACATGCACTGGGCTCTGAGTCCGACGACCCGGGTTCTAGTCCTGGCCGGGGCAAGGCGTTGAGACGTGCGGGGAAAAAAAAAAAGAATGCGAGCTCCGCTTTTAGGCTTAGCTAAATCTATATATTACCTTTATTGAAGGAATCACCTATATCAACTGGATGGGCAACTGCTTTAGCTGGGAGACTTAATGCCATGTGAATTGCCGCATTAGCTTTATCAGTAGGTTTAGTATGCATATTCATAACATGAAAATCATGAGTGAGATGGATAACAAGTTCTTTGGTTTTAAAAAAATAATCGATATCCATTACATTGATTGCTTATGTTTTTACAAAATTGGTTATGTTTATTGTTGGTTGTATTTTTTCTGCTTTATCCTGCAGGCTGTCAGCACAGTTTTGTCCACAACTTCCTCATGGTTGTTTTGCCTGCTGCCGTTTAAACGTGTCATTCATTCATATTCCACTGCTAAAACCGAAGACTCTCTCTGCAGTCTGTGCAGACCTGGTTAACCCATGAATATCAAGGAACATTTCAGCCCATTTTTGGAGATGTGACGTTTTCTGGGATCTGAGGGAAATTGCATATTATTCCTCTTATCATACCCAAGAACAAAGGTTGTTTTGTATCCGTGACTGCTGACACTGTCAGAATAAAGCTGCCATGGAAATTTGCAAATTATATAAAATATAATAGTTTTTTTATTCTCCTAATGGCAAAACTTTAGGCAGGTACATTGTAATTTGAAGTAAATACCTAAAGTAAGGCAACATGTGAAGTACAGTCGAACCTCGATTATCCGGACTCGGTGGGACTAGGGTAAATAGTCCGGATAATCGAGAGTCCGAATAATCGAAAATATGAATATTAATAAGACAATCGAGTTATGATCGTCTCGTGTGTTTACATAACCCACGCTCAGCGAACTGATGAAGCATTCCCTTAGCAACAAAACAATACTGAACCAATCAAAATTCAGCTGAACGCATTAGAATGCAACAACTATTCTCTGCTGTTGTAAATGTGAATGCCTCTCGCTGGTGGGATGTCTATCTGCACTCACTATTGTACTGATGAGGATGTAAAAGAGATGTGGTGCATGAGTCTCACAAAGTGCCTGCATATCATCTGATCTGTATAGAGATAGAACCCCACTCACATAGTGCCTGTACAAGGCTGACTGAAATTTTTCCATCAACTCTTCAAGATTACACAGAAAATGCAATAATAATGTATTTGACCACTCGGTGAGTTATATAGAAACATATTCAACAATTAACATGCGTTTACTTGTAAAATATGAGCACAATGCAGAACCTTTATCAGTTTTATATTATTACCTGATTGATGTCGTCGTGGAGATGTTTAACCCTGCGGGTAAAATCATTGCATAACTCTGATTATTAGCAACATGGTGGATTGGTTACCTTTCTTAGATTATGTTAAGGCATAAATAAGGTACTTACTTGTGCCTGGTGATTAATGTTGAGAAATTGGATGTACCAGCTTGTTCAACAATTTCCTGACTCTCTTCGTTAAGCTATTGAATTGGGGTAGAGCAGTATGTTTTGCGTCATAAATTTAACTGTTTAACTTGTGAATCCCATTGACCATCTGTCGAATCTGCTTGGCACTCCCACTGAATTTTGCATGGCACTCCATCTCCATTTTGCATGAATGGTTTTTGTTTAAGTTATTGATCTTCTCATGGAAACAAGATGATCATTTGCTTTATTGTGTATTATGTAAATGGGTGAAGTATGTAAACCCAGAATATCCAGCAGGAAATGAAAGCCTTTGAATATAACTATCTGAAGTAAAGTGGTCTCGAGGCAAATGTTTTGTCGGTATTTCTCCAACAACTTGTGCACCATAGCGTCCCTGGTTAATAAGAAGCCTCACTTTCTCCAGCCTTGTCAAATAGTTTGTACAGTCTCGTGGGAATAGGTTTATTACTCAAAGTGGACGAATGCGAAGGTATTAGGCACGTTCAGATGTTGCTCCTGTTTCGAATTGCTGATAATGACATGGCCATTAATATATTCACACAACATTTCCTGGTTCCACCTCCGCCACTTGTGTTATTTCAGTGTTAAAGGCAATTATGCTTCCTCTAAAAGAAGATTTAAGGCGTGTTTTTTCTCTCAAACAACAAACCTTTTCGCTGGGCGGTTTACCATACTGAGGAGGTGATAAAAACAAGTGCTATAGCAATAACACGGGCTAAGAAGTTTATTGCCATGTTACGAATGTTCCACTTCGATACTAAAATTCACACCTGTGCCCCGAATAATTTTTTTTGTTGGAAAAGATATGTTGCAGAGCAGGTTCGAAAGAAACTTTCTCGAAAGTGGGAACCTTATCTGTTCAGGGTAGGGCTTATTCCCGCGAAATATAAACAAACAATATGAATTTTAAAAATGCCGCCATACCGCCGCTATAGTGTTACTATGGAAATATTGTCATTCCCGTTCCTTTTCGCGCGTAAATTTTCGCACGCGTTTCAAGCATGTGCTCTCTTTTCCGCTGTGTCTGTGTAAGCGACTAGAACTTAAACATGCCCAGAGAGTGTATCAATATAAGAATATTAACGTGAGACACTCTTTCACTGGACGGCCTACATCTCTCTCTTTATGGCGAGCCTTACTGTTATCTTCATATATTTACGTATACTAGCCTTTCTAACCTTGAAAATATGTTTCACTCCAATTTCTCACTCTAAAGCGAAGCCAAGGAGGCTTATCCGCTGGTATACAGCAGTTTCGAGAAAGGTTACCGGAAAAAAACCAAACAAAACAAAACAAAACAAAAGTGCATAAATAAAGTAACTCGCTATGCCTCGTCCTTAAAGTGACATTTTCTCAGCTAGATTTTTTTGAAATCCTCAGGTCAAAGAAGGTTCTTAAAAACTACTCTCATTACCTTTCGGGTTTACTGCATGCACTTTTACGCTTTTTCCCGACAACCTTATTCGAAACAGGTGCATAAGTGACTAATGATAGTCTTTTATCATAAAAGAGACTACAAACAATAATTTGAAAAAGAGAACTAATTTGACCATTCTTCATTATTCACATCTAATGCCGTAATTTGCTAAATTTAGTATTCCTGACTTTGCACATCTGGTGCTGTCGCTCAAGAATGCTTCCCTTCCCCCAACTTCAAAGATAATGATTTATAAAATTATAACCTAAATTCCTAATCCTAGGCAATTAATATAAGTGATAGACAATGAGATGAAACCTTGATAAGCGACAACGGAATGTGACATTAAGGTACTTATTTCTATGAACATTGGGCATATTGTTGTACTCCCCCCCCCCCCTTTTGATTCCAGCCCCTCCCTCCCAAAATCAATGACGTGCCTTTTATCGCTATATACTTGCCCTGCTCTTGCAGGAAATTGAAAGGAGGAAAGCAGAAAGGTACTTTTGCAACTAGTGAGTCGTAATTAACAAATCAGACTCCCGCTTCGCGGTCGTTCGATTTGCTTAATCACTCGTATTATTACATACCAAATTGGACTCCTTTCAGTGTCATTACCATTATCAATTTCCAAAATCGAATGCTAATGTCTAAAATAAGAATCTTGTGCTAAAACCAGACACTGTTGTCCAGAATCGAACAGTGGTGTACAAAATTGGTCACCTAAAGTCTAATACTGGACATTAATGTTCAAAATTAGTAGCTTGTGTCTAAAGTAGGACACTAGTGTCTAAAATCGGACCACCGGTGTGTGTCTTCTTTAGATTATCACAAGTTGAAATGGGTACAATCCCCGGAGCACTCTATAACGGAATGATGTTTTCTGTCCGATGGAATCATATCATATAGGACAATCCATTATCTGTGTTTCAACAGCCCGAATATATATATGTTATTTGCCGGCTGGGAGGTCCGTATGGTGAAAAACTGTGACCGAGGTCTTGAAAATACTGCCCGAGGCCGTAGGCCGAGGGCAGCATTTTTAAGACCGAGGTCACAGTTTTTCACCATACGGACCGACCCTTAGCCGGTAAATAACATATTTATTGTTTTTAAACTTGACGAAATTCTTTCCGAAAGAACCCGAATGATTTATGGCCGTAAATACGGCAAGATGTTCCATAAACTGAACAATTTTTGAGTGAGTAAATGGTAGTTAAAATAGAGGTGATGCAAATTTAAGAGAGATGCCTCAGCGAAACATTTTCATTTCCGTAACGATAAAGGTGATTTAAAAGGCTTCCAAACAAACTTTGAAACATTATTTTTACAAGTATCTGTCACAATCTGACACCTGTCAATTAGAGAGCGCGCAAGAAAAAAAAAATCGTAGGAACATTTGAAAACCAACAGAACTAGTTCGGCAAGGACTGTCACGACAATGTTTTCTTCAAAATCAGTTCATGATCTAACGGAAAGTATTATTCACTCTCATCGACCATTCATTCATGTACGAAGATTTACCTCTGTTCATTAAGTAAACGGCGAGGAAAGTAATTGTGAGTAAATTCAATTTTTTTATTTTGAAGTTGTGAGAGTTTGCTGTAATGGCGTGTTTAACTCTGATCTTTCCTTCACAAAAACTAAATTCGAACGGCACACTCCAACGAGCTACAAGGGAATGTAATGCGGCCTTTTCTCAAAAAATTCCTTCAATTTCTGTTGTACAATTTAAGGTACAAATGTCCAAATTGAACGGAATTGGAAAGACTTATCAGGAGCGTATATTTGTTATAGAACTTAAATTAAAACTTCGCTCGCTCTTTCACTATGAACAAATTGCTCGAGAAAATTCAGATATTAAATGAATGAAAGTTCCATCCTTCAGTTTAACTGTAACCAAATACTTCACGTTTCAACTTTCTGGGTACTTTTTGTGAACGATTAAAATTAATTGCAGACGGTTTTTAGGCCGCTTGTCAACCAACGTAATGACAATATTGTTTATACAAATTCATTCTAAAACCAATATTTTCCTCTCAACCAAAGTGATTTGATAGAGAGAAAAGAGAGGATTCATAAGTTATTTATCGGTTTGAGGTAGTGACCGACGTGTTTGCTTAAAAATACTGCCCAGCCGGAAAACGAGGTATGTTTATGAAAAATGACAACGAAAGTTGGGATGTACCATGACAGGACGGAAAACGCGTGCACTGTAAGTACCTCCCGTTGTCCCATACAAAGCCTTAGAAAGCTTTGTATGGGACAACGGGAGGTACTTACAGTGCACGCATTTTCCGTCCTGTCATGCGTTGACTCACGAAAGCGTTACCGTGGCCCGTGGGCAGAGATAGGAAAATACTGATCGGGTAAAGAACCAATCAGATTGCAAGATTCGTTACCGTGCCCTCTAAAAAAACAATAATAATAGATATGTTTCTCAGTCTAAAACATTCCATATGGTTAAAATTGATAAGGACACAGATAAATTAACCTTTTAAGGCCGGAATGGTTTTGTATGCAAACTTCATAGACAAACAACACGACAAACCATTGCCATTTTGGCCATATTTGCTGTAGCGAATTTCTTTACTCTGCGATAATTTTTACGAGTGAATGCGTAGCATTTATGAGTATAGAAGGTGTGTGGGGGAAAAAAAGCGCTTGGTCGATTCCTGTGAACTTTTTTTCTTTGTTGAGCCGCAGACCAGTGGGAAAAAAAAAATCAAAGAGCGGACTATCGCGGGCTCAAATTAGTGTACATCGTGCGAGTGCCGAAGTCGTGGCGAAGTCGTGTTTGAACTGGAAGTGATTCGACTTCCTTGAGAAATGGCTTTTTTCTTTGGCTATAGCTTTTATTCTTGGTTCTTCTTGGATGTATCGACGTTCAACAGTTTTGTATTCATAATATATTCTGTTGGCGTAAGTGAACCACCCGGCCCGCCGAATATAGCAAGGTGCATTCCACTCAAAGGTCACGGCGAAGGTTTGCTAAATGTACGCCAAGATATTTTAAGGATTATAAGGAAAAAGGCAAAGATCCACACCGAAGATCTTCGGCGTAAATGGTTCAGAGTGTGGCCTGGCGAATATACTGGCATCGTTTGTTTTGAAGTAAGAGTCTTTCATGGTTCGTTCTTCGTAACCTTCAGAACACGACAGATAAGTCTTCCTAATGTATCTATTTAATCTCGTTTTCGTTTTAGTTTTAATAAGCGGCGCCAGAGACTGGCAGGCGTGCAAGGATTCACACTGAAATAAGAGATCAAACTTCGTTTTTCATAAAATTGTAATTTACAATCCTTGAACTTGAAAAGAATCCGAAGATTCATTAAAAAATATCACTTACTCCAAAGGGCTCGGAGTTTACAGGTGTTCAAAAGCTTTTTCTGTTATGGCTTGGGGACAAAATCGAGCATTACATTTCGTATCGTGTGCTTTCCCTGTGTGAAGTAACAAAAGGTGCCGGCGACTGACGAAATTACAGGTTAACACGAAAATCAAATAACATCTAAACAAATAATTTTGGCTACCAATTTTCAGTGAATTTTTAAAGAACAATTTTCTTTTAAGTTTCAAGGCAATTTGAAATAAATATTACGTACTAAAATGCGAAAGTTATACACCACAAAATTGATAAATAGGCCTAAAATGAAATTCTATCTAGTTCTTGATCATACGTTGCCTAGCACGTGACCAAAAATCTACCCAGGCGGAAATCCAAAATTACGGTGGTAGTCTGGGCTTAGTTATATCACTCAAAAGTCGTTCCCGTTTGTCTTATTTGATAAAGAAAGTAACATTAATGTTTTCATTTAGACAGTATTGCCCTGATTTTACACAATTTTCAATGATAGACAGTAAATTTCACTTTCCACCCACATTTACTTCCTACCTTTTCTTTTGAACGAGAATTAAAAATGATTTTGTTTAAAACACATGACATCATCCACCCTTGTCAAATGTGATAGCATGATCATTTCAGTTGTAATGCCTTCTCATTCCAACGTTACTTTGTTTCTTTGCTACATTAGCGACCACTGAACTACTGCTCGTACTCTAAATATGACAATCAACCACAAAATTCCCTAAACCAGATAACATTAAATATAATCCAAAAATCATGTAAGTCATCTGTCAATTCACGAGTTTGCTCCCAGAGCACTTTGATTATCAATTGGTATAGAGATGAAAGTATGAAGTACGAAAATTATGAAGTATAAAGCGTATATAGACTCTATATGTGTAAACTTTACTGAACAACAGTACAAGAACTATGGCATAATTCCATTTCTCGTCCTTTTACACACTTACAATAGGTTTATGATTATTTCCACGTTATTTTCACATTATTTTATTGTTTGCCCTGTTGTAAAATACACCATTTTTTTATGAAATGGTTAAACCGCCGTTAAGCTAATTTTAACTCGCGATACATTATTATTAAGAAGAAAAAAGACAAGTTTACCGAAGAAAAATATTTAAAAGAAATATAGACACGAACTAGTGCGCTCATTCTTGTCAGTAAATGACGATGATAATGTAAACACCAATATCAATAACATAGTTAATGTTAATACTTAAATTGAAAATATTATTTTCATAAAATAGTAAATTACAGGAAACAATTTCTGTGATAACAAACTTCAAAAGGCTCGCAATGAGGTTAACCGATAGCAGTAAAAGGGCCAAAAGAACAGCCTGCCATTAAGCAAAAATAATGACAAATTTTAACCGTTAGCCCTTAAAAAAAGAAAACGGTGAAAAAAAATTCTGGTGACCGCAATGAAGAGATATTAACTCTTAGCCGTACATTGGCCAACCCCCAAACTCCAGCCATTTGAACTTTTAAAGGCTGATTTGTTCAATTTCCCGTATGCGGGGCCAGGCTGAATCGTGTTCAAATGCCCTGACCAAGTGCTGGACTTAATAGTCAATTTTTTGGGTAAAATGCAAGATCGGCGACCGTGATCTGACTTTCTTCACATTGATTAAGCTTTAATACCTTAAGATTGCACACCTCTCATTCTTAGCCGGTTTCGCTGGCGAAAGTTAATTCTTTAGATTTAAGCACCTCGATATTTAAAGATATAACGCTTGTATTTCGATGGAAAGACTAAACACTTCCGTTTCAAATTTCCCATCCAGCTAGGCAAGGTTCAAATTGCGCACCCTTAGGGCACGGACGACTGTCAAAAGCCGTTTAGTTGCCGAGGGGTGGGGTGTTAAAGCTTGATCATGAACGATAACGCGAAAGAAGTAATCAAGCCGTCCAAGGTAAACCAACTCAACTATGTTTCTGTTGTTGGTGTTGTTCTTATTGTTATTGTTGTCGTTTTTTTTTCGAGATATGTTACAACGGTATAGATAAAATGTATCGGCGAGGCTCTTAGGTGCCATCCTAGATCAAGAATGATTCTTCAGGTGTTGTGGTGACCGTTTTATTCTTAAGAAGCACCAGTCCTTGGCGAAGGGAATTGAAACATCTCATCGGGCAGAAGGAAAAGTGCTTGCGGATTAATTTCACATGTGATATTCCCTTTCCTGACGCAGTTAAAGATAAGAACAAAATAAAATAATAATCAATTATTCAGTAACATTTGTTTTTTTCTATGTACAGTGTTAACGAGAAACCTCTTAAGGTTAACTAAAATTTCCCAATAACGCGCTTTCTGACTTTTTTTTTAATAACAATTCTTCTTGACTTGTCTCAGGCTACGGGAGGGAGTGCATTCTCGTCATTTTTTCTTAATGACCGATCCATTTCAAAGATGGGAAGCGAACGATTGTGAAAATACATCTTTCGTCCAATCAGAGACACGAACAATAGTAATTCACAGTATTAATCTCAGTATGTATGAAATAGAAGCTTATTAGATTCACTGAGGCGTTTTCTTAGCACTTGATAAGGCATGACTCTCAAGCAAGATATATATGGACAGTTTTCGTGCCGACTGCTTGAATGACTGAGGGACAACTTAGTGATCTGAACAACCAATATTATTTACTAATCCAATTAGCTTGTATGACAAACGATAACTGGAAAGCTTTCTACCGAAGAGTGCCAGCTATGTTGCATTCATTGCTTTTATACCATAACATGCAAGATTTTCTCCGAAGTAATTGCTCTAAGAATACAAAACACTTAGTTCTAAGTGATAACATAACTAAAAACGGGAATGATAAAATATGAAGCAATATGAAAAAGCAAAGTGGAAATGCCTAGATATACACAACATATGATACTAAATTGCACAGAAACGACATTTAGACATCCCACTTCCTTAAAACTTCCCGGTAATTGCTATTTGCACTTTTGATATTTGTGAATGTGAAGTTAAATTAATTGATAAAACGTAAAGAGCAGCACTATGACTTACCAATGGCAAATAACAATACAGAAGCGTTAAGGACCACAAACAGGAAATTTACGAAGATGGAGTCGTTCTTGTCCTCTCCCTGACTCTCATCCCAGTTTGTGTAAACAGCGCCTAGGCAAACATCAAAGAAAATTATCCAAAGAACAAATGTTTGTAAGCGGTCTTCAAACTTGTCCTTGATTGGTCGGAATACGGTGTAGAGCACTCCAAAGACGCTGGCTGTCAGAACTGTGAGACCGATTTGAGTAAGGCTTTTAGATCCAAATAGGAAAATCAATGAGATCAATATCAGTTTGCGGTACATCTCTGTGACCTCCCAAAACCAAAATTTCTTCTTGTAGTTTTCAAAGAACACTCTGAGCCCGAAAGAGACTGCTTCGTTTTCATGGGACTCACGATATTTGTAAATGAGAAACAAAGCCAAAAGTGGAAATCCTACGGGATATAATGCCAGAAGAGAGGCCATGAGCCAATACAAGCTGTGGCGAGGAGTGAAACACTTGATTGAGTAGTCAGCTCTCAGCAGGAAGATACAGTCGAGCTTTTCGTTTGAGAAACACGTTTCTACACACGCACCGGGAAGAGGTAGAATCTGAATAATCGACTTGCTCGTCGTGGGGTAGGTCGTTAACAACAATAGGAAAATGTTCCGATAGCAAGATTTCTTCAAACTCTTAATTTCCCTCATTTTTTGGCTTTCGGTACGGTCGGTTTTGTTTATAATGTAGCTTCTTTTAACGAAAAGATAAAGGCAAATCAAGCCGACAAGTAGGACATTTAAAGCAACGATCACTGTGAACTTTCCGAGCTCATCGAGACGCAGGGAAGAATGAATGCAGCTTAGTGGCGCAAACTGCAAGATGTTCCCTTCAAACACTTTTAGAACCTTCTCCGTTGAGAACAAAATGACTGGCCACTGGACTTTCGCTAATGCCGAGAAAATTCCAGCAATGACTTGGTAAAAACCAATCACAATCTTAAAGCACGACATGACGACATCTGCAACCGTCCGGTTATTCTCTGCACGTTTGGAGTCACCCCAAAGAACCATTAGAAACACAGCAACAAAAAGAGAAATTACCAAGATGGACGAAGTAACTGTTACAGTTAACCGAGGACATTTCAAGCAAGCGTGAAATCGGAAATAAAAGCCGTTAGAGCAGGTTGCACACAGAACTCCTTTATATCCATGGTGGCATTTAGAGTCGATTCCACCCTCGCAAGACCTGGCATAAGGACATTTGAGTGGGTTTGGAAGTAAAGTATTAAACGTAGAATATAACTTGTCGTAGTCTTGTTTAAAAGAGTGGATGTTATTAACAAAACCTTTAAAGAATTCTTTTTCAAACTGATTTGACCATTTCCAGAAGAAGTTAGGAGCAAGTACTGCTGTATCTTTCTCACAAACAAAACCGTGTGGTGGACATGCTGAGCACGGACCAAAACGATCCAACCGATAAAAGTTTTGAAGGCATCTGCATGCTCGATATTCCGCAGTCTCGTTGGAGAGGGTACCTGCAATTTAGATAAATAGTGTATACACATTATTTGGTACAAAGGCGCAAAACCAATCTTAAAAATAAATTCAACCCATCAAACCGCTTACAGTTAGTTAGGAATTAGCTTCAAGGATAGGTTCTAATTCCGGACGCAAAATGGCGTCCAGCGGTACCCAGACTGGCGAGAAATTAATTTGCCGGCGGTTTCCGTTTTGGATTAAGAAGAAAAGTATTTCTTTTCTCTGCAACGCAATGAACCACACATGGAATGTCATGCAGGGAGAAGTTTTCATGGTGAAAAATTTTAAGAGTGTCTCAGAGACAAAACATCAGTTACCGTATGGGCATGCCACACAGTCCGTAGGACTTGTCCCAGGATGTCGCGTTTCAGACACAAATGTACCAATGCTGCATCTTTTGCAATCAACTTGTCCCAATTCATCCTGATAAAAACCACCTGTGAAGAGATGTAGCTCTCACCTTTAATGCCTATGTAGCGTCACAAGATAACGTACAATAACACAATCACGATCACAATCACAATCACGTTAAAGAACTGTTTTGCGAACCAAAACAGCTACACGAAGGTAAAACTCTCTCCAAATTGTCAAAGCACGTGAAATTGTCACGTGACACGCAACGTAAATAAAACAGGAAATGAAACCACAACGGAAATGAAACGGTAGCCACCAGATATTATGTAAGAAGTAAGGATGCAACGACATAAAACTGATTATGAGTGAAAACTGGCCTTATTGGCAGTGGCCCTACAGGCACCAGCTCACTTTATACGCAGAACCAACTAATGAAAAAAAGAAGGCAGGGATGAAAACTTTAAAAACGAGAGCAAAAGAAACGACAATGGGATAGAGGGAAAATTTAAGTTAGGATACAAGCACTCGGAGTGACCGAGCTTGAGACCTCTTCTATTAAAAGAACGTAACTAACAACGGCTAGAATTTTCTCTAGTAATGTTATTGTTGTTCTAAAATTAATTAACTATGACATGAAGCATTTTAAATGTCTTTTGTCACCTGCAGGACACTTGGCACACATCTGTTTGGCGTGCATGAAATAACCAACTTGACAAAGAGAGCAGTTACGACATCTGGAGCCACTGGGATGAGGCCCACAGGAATGGCACTCAAAGCCTGAACTTTCCAGGCCACCACTGTAGCTAGATTGTTCTCCGGTCAAAAGTATATTGAATGTAGTGGAGGGGGCACAGTCACTTAAGTTTAAGAAAATAGCAAAATATTGAAAGCAATTGAAATTTTAATTATATCAAATACTCAATTCAGTAGACTTTAGCAGGAGCCATTATGGGCTCCTGACTTAAGCGCCTATCGTCTGGAAACAATGAATCTAATAGTACAGATGCCAAGATATGATATATGAAATAAGTCATCTTAAAACGTCAACATTAGGTTTACTCACATTACAGACTGATACTGTCCTTTCGGCAGCTGAAGAAGGTTTTTACATGTCAACGATCTGTAGATTATTTTGATGATAATTTTAATTGCAGGAGCGATACTCTTTAGATCTGTGGTCCCCACCAACGGCGGTCGTTTATCGCGGTTTTTGTACTGTAAAGGGACGAGCATTCCATCTGCCGATGGGCCAATGCTCTCAACGTCAGCTTACCCCTTCTCCCCCCGTCTCCCCCCCGCCTCCCTCCCGCCTACCCTCACCCACGCAGCACCATAGTTTCTCCAGGACCTTAACCCCATTTGCCCAATTTTCAAATGTAAATTTATTCTTATAGGTGTAAGGAGACTTATGGAGTAGAATCTCCCGCTCGAGAACACCATATAATGAACTCGCTTAGCTTGTTTCGAACCCAGTCTATTCAATTTTGAGTCCGGTGCGTTAACCAATAAGCAATCGCATATCCTTATGCGAAAATTAACAGATGGAGAAACAACATTGAGGTCAGCATAGATTTAAAAGCTTATTAATCTCTCCTTCAGCCTTGACGATCTTCGTTAAATCAAGATGTGGCCTTTCGAAAAGCGATAGTCACCTTTAAAATATTCAAATGAGTGCTTTGGATTCACTTACACTTTGGTTTCGGTGTCCATTTTGTCGAACATTCCATCTGGTAACGAGTGTAGAGGATTATCAAAGATAGTACTGAAAAAATGTCAATAATAAAGTTAATGATTAATTCAAGCTTACACATAATTATAGAGACATGGTTTTTTTTTTCTTATCATATGGTTGATGTGGTTACCGTTTTTTGTGCAAAATTTACCCTTTGACCCCTTAGAGTGACTAGCATCCAATTTCTCCTAACAATATCATCCCTGAATTAAACACTTAGGTCGAGAGAAGAATGGAGGTGATCGCCAACTGAAAAAGCTCTTAATTGTTAAACAGATTCTCCTTACCAGCACCTTACAAAACGTATAGAAAACAGTTTGAAGAATATTCACTCTAAGGGTGTAAAGGATTAATAAAAAACAAATCAATGATCCTCTTGAAGCCAAAGTGGTAAGCTTGATTAATACATTTCACTGTAGCGTTTAAAACTTCACTTTATTTTTCAATTTACTCACAGTTGTTTCAGGTTAAGTCTGCTAAAGGATTCACTTCCAATCGTTTTGATGGCATTACTGTGAAGAAAACTATATAAAGGAAGAAATGATGACAAAAAACTAAACAAAACAAAACAAACCCAAACAAGTCAAATTTCTCATATTGTTAACACAACAGGACTCAGCGCTTGCAATCTATGTTACGCATTGAAACATTCATGTTTATTGGATGGTTGAATTTTTCTCAGTTTCTACTAATTCAACCCAGAGACTGCGTGGTTCAAACCATGCTGACATATAGGCGTCGTCATCCATATATCATGCCCCGTGTGTATTACAATGAAGCCTCTATTTTACTTTACTAGTTTCCTTGAATATTATATTCTGTTATCTTATTCTATTCCAGGATATACGTTAACATTATAAAACGTACATGTACTTACACTGATTGCAAAGCAGTTTCATCAAAAACACCGTTGGAAATAAATGTCAGTTTGTTTTTTATCAGCATGCTGTAAATTGGAAAAGAGTATTAAACACAAAAGCTATTTAAGAAAGGATTGTAGACGTAATATGATTTAATAACGAAATAAATACATAAATAAAAACCAAGATTCGATTTATTGATTAATGAGTGTGTTTTTTAGTCAGGTGGGATTACAGACATGAAAAACCAAAAGGGAGCTTACAGTGTCTTCAAGCTTGAAAGTCCTTCAAAGGTGCAATTGCTGATGTTGGAGATGTTGTTGAAGCTAATCATCCTTGATTTAGAAAAAAAGAGCATTGTGAACAATTGTACCGTTTGAACAACAATAATAATGGTTATGATGATAATAGTAGTAATATCAATAAGAATATCACTTTTTGATTAGTCACAATTTGGCTTGCGGCATCGGATCGAAGTTTTATATTAAACAACCTCCCAGAAAGCAAATGACAGTTATGCAAAAAGTAGAATCAGTCAGCGTTAATTTAAAAAGACTTGCAGCGTTTTTCTGTGGCTGGTTTTAAGGGAGGAGGGCAAATAGCAATGTTTCTTCTCCAATAGGATATTGCTGCTAACAACATGATTCAATTTATCATAAATTTGGGAAAAGTGCGCTGAATATTTACTCACAGAATTTGTAATGTTCCAAGCTTATTGAATAAGCCATCTGGTATGGACCGCAATTTGTTGAATGACAAGTCACTATAAGGAAGATAACATGAATAAGATTAGGGATAAGAAACAGACGCATCTACAGCATTTACTTCTATAGCTATTGGTACCATGCTATTAAAAATACAACCAACCAGAACAAAAGAAATCAGTTGTATATTCGACAGTATTGCAGCCGCCCTTTCCGATCTTATTCTGCCGAAATTCAGCAAGCGGTGGCGGCGTTTCCAGTTTATTTTAGGTGTTGTCTGAGCCGTGTCAGAGCCAAATATTCCCAGGACGTTAATTCATGAGGTCGAAAACTCAGTAAAAATAAATATTTAACCAAAAAGATATAGTTTACTGATCAAGAAGTTGATGTTTTCGTTGAAAGGCGAAGAAACTTAAGAGCAGTGAAGAAAACGAGTTCGGATAGAAGCAAGTTTGTCGACTTAAATCAAGAACTACCTCATTTTTAAAGGAAAGAGGTCTGGCGGAAATTCCCCCAGCCTAATTGGATGACCACTATGCCATTATCACTTAATTATCGAGAGATTCGAAAGGTCGACGGAGATCAGAGGGGTATGCATATACCGAGAAAATACAAAAACTCGTGGGATATTCTATGGTATACCACTCAAAAGCGTTACATGACCAGTATAAAAATCCATGAACAGATGAACCCGTTCGAAGTAAAGAAAAACCCAGGAAAGTCTATCGTAACTGGTTAAACATCATTCAGAGGGTAAACCCCGACAAAAACTATAGGAGCTTCATGGATTTATTTGTGGTAAAGATGTCTCGATTTGACTTTCCTTGCCTGCTATTACATTAAATCTTACTTACATTGATCCCACTATGGAAATATTTTGAAATATGTTTGGTGGAAGATAATCGATTTCATTGCTAGACAACAACCTACAAGATAAAAGTGTTATTTGTTTTTAAACTTAAAAGTTTATTCGATAGGCATAATATTGAGGGACGTTAAGCTTTACGCAATAGGAATAAGAAAAAAATACCTCAAACTGATTGACTTGTGAAATGCTTTTGTTTTGATAAAAGAATGCATAAGAAAAGAAATACAGAGTATGAAATTAATACTTCGAAAAGAGCCAAGAGAATGTTTATCTGGGCTTCTGATATCAAAATTAATGACCATAAAGAAGCATAATAGAATATCGTTTTTTTTTTACTGAACATAGCTCTTTTGACTGAAACACAAGAGCATTTGCAAATTATGAGTGAATCAGTTTTGCACGTGATAAGCTGTTTGCTTTTGCGTAATTATTATGTTATAGGTAATAAAGAATCATTCACGTGCAATTCGTATAGATAATCACATGATTTCGAGTGCAATTTGAAATAAATAAGCACCTGTAAAATTTTTTCAAAGACTAACAAAATTGCACGAGCCCGTAGGGCGAATGCAATTTGTGGTCTTTGAAAAAATCAACAGGTGCTCATATATTCAACATTGCACGAGAAAAATCATTTGATTACGTATTAATAATTTACATGAAAAAATACAAGATAGCTTATCATAATCATGCAGAAGCAAAGCGCACACTTCAAGTGCAAAAGTAATTTACTCAAACCATGCAAGTGACTTTGTGCGTTCGGTCATAGTAACCGCGTACAATAAAAACAATAAGACACCATGATGTTTTCACATCTTTAAGGTGCAAAAAAGTTCAATGTCCGGCTAAATAGTTCAAGGAATTGTTCAGTCTATGTCCGAATCACTTTCGATGAAATGTCGTTTACGAGGTTTTACCATGTTTGTGTTTAGTTTTGGCGTAGAATCGCTCGAGTTTAGTGTTAAAGCTGGGTCGGCTCGTAACTTTCGATTTCCTTCTCCGAACACCACTTTTTCCAAACCTACAACCAAAGAGCATTGCTTTTTACAATGTTTTCGTTGTTAGAGCTATTTCTCAGCTACTGTATTGTTGTTGCGGTGGCGAAAGAAAACCTGCCGACCATTGTTTTGCTCGCAAATTTTCAGCGTATCCAAATGTTGCGAAATCCAAGGCTCGCACTTGATTGGCTGTCTATGAGTTTCTTTGTTTACTGACCAATCAGAATGTCTGGTTGTTATACTTCTCTGCACTGAATTAACCCTCTTCTGCACTGAAATACCTGAAAACTGCATTTATCTCAACCAATCAGAACTAAGTAATTTCTTCATGTATATTATTAGGAATAAAGCCTGAAAACTGCCCACTCATCTACTCCAAATTGCGCTCTTCATCTTTTGAAAACCTGAATTTTGCATCTTTTACTTTTTATTAACGTAATTGCTTTCGACGAATCATCGCTAACTTTATCTCCGAAAACTACTCGATGTCGAAAGTCCAAAATGATGTTCTAAAACGTAAGAAAGAATATAATTATTGCACCTAAATTTGAGGAAAAATAAACCTTATTGCTATAGATATTGTTTCTTGTACCAGCGTGCATTCATAATGATATGAAGCACGCAGGGAATATTGAATGCACGAAAAAAAGGTCGGTGTCAACTGTAGGTTCTTGGTTGCTGACAAATCTTTGCGCGTGCTTTATGTCGTAGCTGACGTTTGAACCAATTTGTTTTGTAAGATATTCATGGCGCTCGTTTGAATTTTCTGTAAGGGGAAATTCGATCTACCACGCTGTAATGCAAACAGGCATGGCATCGGCACGGACTGGGAATATGGATCACGCTCGCACCAATGAATCTGATCACAAGAATTTACTGCATGAAACAAATTGGAAACGTCTACTCACAGAAAGTCACTTGTATACTTACAGCTCAAAGAGGTGTTTAATTCCAGATGTTGCAATTCTTGATATATCTTTGATCCGATTCTTATTTAATTGCCTGCAAAAAGCACAACAAAACTTTAAAAAATTGTGAAAACTTATTTGAATTTTCTTCCTTGTACTACCTTTGATACTTGAGCGAAGTCTTTCAATTAGAATCATTTGAACACGTCATATTTGTGTACTGTTGAAGATCTTCTGAATCGACGCTCACCTTGAACTGAACCTAGTCTCAATTTGTGGCACCCTGTGATAAGCTTTTGAAGAAGACGCGGAGTAGTTTTTGTTTGCAATAGAAGGAAATGTTACAATAACCATCTTTACCAGTTGTCGTCAAAGGGTGTTCAGAGATTATAAACCAGTTTGTAATCTCTGGAGGCTGTGTAATCATTTGTTATCTTATCAAATCCTAACAGTTATTGCAATTTAAGAATAGTACGTATTAAAAGGTTATGCGTCAATAAATCGAAGCTTCAACATCCTCCCCAGGCACCCCCGGGTTTTGAACTTTTGAAGATTAGTTCGTTCAAATTCCCGCTCCCGGTGCAAAAGTTATGTTCAAATGCCCACTTATTTTTTTTTTATTTTTTTTGCACAGCAACCAAGACTTTCTACATATTGACCAATCTTTAAAGCCTACACTTCGTACATCTTTTCTTCTAAGCAATTCGCTCGCAAAAGTGAACTATTTGCCCGAAACGTGCACCTCCATATTTTAAAGATTGAACACTTGTATTCCACACGAAAGACTCAACACTTCTAGTTCAAATTGCCCACCCCAGCAAGGCAAGGTTTCCCAACCCCATTGGGCACTGGCAACGGTCAAATGACCGTGGATGGCCAGGAGGGAAGGAAGGGGGGGGGGGATTTGAAGCTAAGAATTGATCGGCGCACCATACTTACAGAAGTACAATAACCTTAGGACCTTTCAAATCTGGTACAGATGTTAGTTTGTTCTCTCGAAGAATGCTGTAGAAGTCGTACAAACAACAACAGAAAAAAAACAAATGAACAGTACGCTATCGTGTTTCTCTTAGCAATAAGCAATGTCCTTCTCAGGGCCTCGATCATATATGGTCAAAAAACAAGGAGCTACAGGATATAGTATCTAAAACATGGCATAACGTTTTCAGTGCAAACTCAAAGATAACTTTTAAAATAGTAGAATTCCGGATGTTTTTAATTCATGACCATCTTTACCGCAATACGCTGAAACTTAACCCACTTCAAGCTGTCATGTCGAATCAGAAAAATGTGTCATTTCTTCAGTATCTTTTTTTTCTTCCTCTTTTTCCTGTCATACATTATTTAATCTTCTGCGTTTGATTGTGAATTTACGACTATTTAGCGCTACTCCTGATCAAGCGTCGAACAAAACAATATATGTCATGTTGATGTTTTTACTTGTGATTGAAAAAAAAACTGGGTGACATGACTCAAGATTTAGGGCAACATGACTTCGGGCGAGATGCCTTTAGGGCCACATGGCCGTAAAAAAAAAATTGTTCTTATCCTATTGATATCAATATAAGTATTTCAGGTTTAAAGTATCTGCTTATCTTGCACTTGGAGTCTCACTTACCATCTATTGAGAACTTTAAACTGTTTAAACGTTCCATCACCTATGGTCTCTAATTCGTTTCCGTGAAGGAACCTATCAGTTGTTAGAAGAGTCAAAATCATCGTTTCCTCCTTTTTTGTGTGGAGGCGAGGGGGAAGGGAGGGAAGAAGGGTCGTATTGCCTCTGCTATGAAAGTCAATCAGCCTATCTATTCAAAATGTGAAATAAATAAGGCGAGTACCATAAGTGCTATCCGTGGTTTAGACCACTGTCCATAGAAACGAAGAGGTCTCTTGAAAAGTTCTTTTAGTAACTTATTATTATTATGTAAAGAACGGTTGTTCCTTAAAGACGATTTACTTACAGATTTGTCAGCTGATCCGTAAGTCCCTCTACTGTACCCTTGTGGATATGATTCAGCTTATTGAAGGACAGATACACTAAAAACGGACAAATGTATAATGACTTGTGGCTGGTCGGGATTAGAAAAGTTTCGGCAAAATAAACCTGCTAAGATGCCTAAGTCAAACGTCAAGAGAAGTGTTTGCATAACAGAACATAACACACAATTTCTTGATCTAGTTAATTTTGTACATATAACTTTAAGACCGCTTTTCTCACGATACATATCGCGCGATAATCGATCGCTCGGACATCTGAAAAATCAATAATAATATCTAAGAAAAAATTTACTCACAGTTCTGTAAGATTTTGCATGGCTTTAAATGTTCCATTTTCGATATCTTCAAGGTGGCACCCACTCATGCAACCGTGGGAAAAAAAGGCGAGAATAGTTTGAAGTGAAGGAAAGAGTAGGGGAAACTGCCAAACAATGTAAGTATGGAAAGTTCTGACAGCGGAGTTATGAGACAAGTCTATCACTAATGAATTCTCTGTCACTTTCAATGCCGTTTTGTTTTTTGTTCTTTTGTTTTGTTTTTTCAACCAAAGTACCAACAACATTCCTAAGTTCATATCTCAGGAGTCAAGATTTTTATTGAAAGAGCTGGATCGCGAGGGGGAACTACGAGTTTGTAGGATTTATGGAAGGGGTAGTTTAAAACAATTTTGTGTACAGGATGGCAGCCAGCCTTCTAAAGAGGGCTGAAAAGCATAGATTTCATCTAAAAACGTCGGTGGTATGTTTGTTGTTTTCAGTCTTTGTTTAAAATTGAAACCCCGCGAGAAAAGGCGATAAATAACGCAACTTCTATGTTGAAATCCAGCTTTGTATGAAATTGACTGTAACTCGTGCGGAAAACAGGTGATTCCGGTTGAAAAGTATAAGTGTCAGAGGCAGCGCAGTTATCGGTATGGCCACTTTGTCGAAGAAGGAAAAAGCCGACAGAATCGACCCAAAGGATGCGACAAATCAAGTTTGGCTCTAAATAAACGAAACATTCGGAAGCTAAAAAGTTGAGCAAAAACCTTTAAACTATGTAAAAAAACAAGGGGGAACGTCTATTCTAAAAGGAATAGTGAGAGAGTAGGTCAAGCATGCACTGGGACTGATCACGTTCGCACACGGCGTTTTTGTTACAAGTTTCGGAAATCATTCGAGAATTTTCTAGAGCTACTATACTTATACAGAAGCTCCATCTTATTAAAGCCAGCGAAGAAAGAGAAGGAGAGGGGAGTTGGGATGAGCAAAGTAGGTCCAAGGGATATGGAATCAATATTCCTGTAAAACGTGCACAATGAGCAGGATATGCCTTGTTAGATAGAACGTTTGAAGACCGTTTGGGGGCTGTATAGACAGGAACTAAGTTTATAATAAAATTAATTCAAATAGGTTATGCGCACGCTCTGATTGGCCATAAAACCAGTGTTTACATGAGCGTATGTAAACACGGTTTTCGTTAATCTTTCATAGTTATTCGCGGTCGTGGTTTCCCTACAGCTTATCTCTTGTCTCTCCCAACCTCCCGCGGGTTCTAAATCAGGCTGTGTAAACGTGGAAAACCATTTTACATTTCTTCAGGATTCAAGATGAGTAACTGTGATCGATTGATATATATTAATTAGAAAAAGATATTGGATAGTTAGGAAAGTGCGCTAGTTATGGAAGACAGAACATGGTAAGTTTTGAGCTTAAACTTAGAAGAAACAGAGAAAGCAGTTATTATTTTGCATCACAAAACGCGATGGGAACTATAGGGAAAAAATGAATTTTTCATTTAAATATTGAAAACCAATACTTTTAGATACCCCGCTCTGATTCGCTGGGCAATATGAGTTCACGGAGAAACTGGTATCTTGGGACTACGGCTTATAGGTCCATATTTCCATAACTTCTCACTATATCTTTCATAGTTGGTCTTTTTTTTCCTTTTACTTGCAACGACAATATTATTACTTGCATCTCTCATAAGCATAGGCGAACAGCGCTTAAAAGGTCGTACTTACAGTTTTCGAAGGAGCCCGTTTTAATCCTTGGAGAATGACTTTTGCGGTCACGTACTTGACAGAAAGTTGTTCGTGTGGATTCAACGCTATGCAAGTTAAAATATTTAACCATTGACTTTTAATGAATTACTAAGTTTTAAAACATTTTGAAAAAAGTTCCGTTTAGGTAAGAGAAACAGTAAGCCAGCGAAACACCGTTATCAATTTACTCTCCACAATAAATATAATGGGCTAAATACTTTGCCAAAAGAGGACAAAAAGATGACAAGTTCACTTTTATTTTGAGTCCTTCACATAAATAACAGCTTAAAGTGCAGATCTGACCGGCCTTTTTTTAGAGAGAAAGAGGAAATTTCAATATTTCGCTTGCATTACATTTATCGAAGGTCTTCACCGCCTGAGGGGGATGTTTGCTTGCGATGCGTAAAGAAAAAAAAACGTGGCGATCCTGAGCGCGAAAACAGGTACAATTTAATGTAAGGATACAATAAGTCAGTGTGCGAGTTTTAATACGTTTTTTTCTAATCTTGTCAATACATATATCGTTACACGCAAAAGACTCACAGTTGAGATACACTGTTCCGGAAGGAAAAAACTCCCTTGGAAAGTAGGTTGTCGGCAAGATGTTCCTAGGGAAACAATTGTAAGTTCACCAAAAAAATAGTGAAGCTCAGAAATTGCATATCCACATCCGTTAATCTAAAATTTAACTTATATTTTAGCTACTTTAAGCCTTAAAGGAATTTGAAGCAGTAAATAGATCGCAATTATAACATTAAAGGATTGGGATTAGCGAACACCCACGGAGCTCTGACTAGATTTTTATGAAAATTTGCGGACAAAAATGCTTTTAACCGGACAAACATATGAACCTACTCGGTCCTTAATAAATAAAACGCATTCTTACATTATTTCCATGCACTTACTCCCAACTTCCTGAACGGTGTTGTGGGGAAACGTCCGAAATAAGGATTCCGGCCAATGTCACTAGAATGAAAAAAGTTATGTCAATAATTAATAATCCATAGCTTGCCGGATGTTAAAACATACAAAATTCGCGTTACACTGATAACTGCCCACTCCATCTTGCACATTTGATACACGAAAGTAAATAATAAAAAATTTCTTGCAGTTCAGATTGGTTAATAGTTTGGTTTTGTTTTTGTTTTGTTTTTTTTCAAGAAGCGACAGATAATCAGTAAAATCTCCTAGTGCTTTTAAAACTCTGAAAGTCTCTCCATAAAAAAAAAAATTACTATTTTCTTTTGTTTTGTGGTAGGTATCTGAATGCTTAACGGTGGCTGAAGAGTCAACTTCGCAACTCTGACTTTTTAGAATTCTCATGTGTGACTTTCAGACTAAGTGTTGTGGACAAATTTTCATTGTTTTTGAAGACATTCCAAGCCAGCGCACCAGTGCAAGATGAATGTTTGTTGCGCTAGGGATATGATTCATTTCCGGTTTTACGTTCTTTTTAAGGCAAGCTTGTCATCAAAATTTCTATTACAGGGAGGAATAATATTGTCACGTTATCTGGGCGAAATATATCATCGCGCAAGGATGTGTAAGTTACTAACAGCGAAGCTTACACTATTTTGTTTTTTCCCTTCAATACATGTCTAACGGTTATTAAATTTCACAAAAGCTTAAAATAATAATAGCAACGATGATAGTGATAATTATGATAACAATAACAATAAATATACCAGCCTATTAATTTTAAGCTGAATCTATCCCATATTTTAAAATTATTTACTTACAGTATTTTTAAAACAGTCAGGTTCCTGAAGGAGTCCTCTGAAATCGACTTTAAGGAACAACTCGAAAGTTTCCTAATGAAGAAATTGAAAATAAAATTAGTTGCAACACTTGTATCATTTTAAAAGCATGAAGCTACGCTAAAAAGGTAAGAAAAACATATTTCAGAAAACTAAACAAAGGTTACAGATGGGTGTTATTGCCTGGTAAATTTTTAAATGTGTTTTTTTTTTTTTTTTTTTTTTTTTAATTCAACAGATAAACCAAACATTGCTTTCAAATAGCAAACCTAGCTCAAACCATGACTCGGTTCCTTTTCTGAAAAAAGGTTTAGTTTTTTTAATCACTTACAGTTCAATTGTATTGCTTGGGATTCCTGTCGGAATGTATCCATGAACTTGGCATTTAACTACCATGCGGGTCCTACCGAAATTGGTACATTGACAGATTTTTTGGCTGCAAACATCACTCTTGCAAGGTGTTACAATCCACAATACCAATATAACTTGTATCAGGCCAATAAACATCATTACTGAGTCCATAGTAATCTGCTGGGATCAAAAACAATTTGATTTTTAAATAACTACACTAATGATTCAAACACCTTCGCGGATTTAAAGAAAGTAACAAAGCTTACTCGAAAGGTCACAAAGAGTGTTTACCGGTCAGTATGTTTTACATTTTGATGATCTTCAATGCTTCTAGAAAGAAACCTGTGCTTTTCGATACAGCTTTCTGTAATGATCTATTTTGAAATTTGGGTCACTGTAAAAAGAGTTGTCTTGAACAGATCGCTCTGCCAATTCATAACCATGCTTCTCCATCCGCATGAGAAAAAGAGCCTCTCTACTTATTTAAAAGTCCATAGAACCAGCCTCAAGTTCAGATGTATGCACACATTCTTAGGTTGCCTATAGCTTGTAGGTAACAGAAACAACTAAAGATAAGTAAATTGAATCATTACAGTTCGAAAGTGTGCTCTGTAGGTCACTTTCAAGAAAGACAAATCGAACTTTACTGCTAGATTGTGCACAATAACAGCGATAATTTCAGTTGAAGAAAAAGTATCGTGATACGTGAGCAACAACTTGGCTTTAGTCCTTGTATCTCAGACAGCCTTTGAGCCGTATTATTCGCTGAGTTTAAAAACCCAAAAGTAGGAAAAGAAGTAAGCGCTTACTTTACACTCTTTTCTTGTAAGAAAAGTTTTTTATAAAAAAATCTTAGGCTGATATTAACATATATTCAACATGTAAGAACATGCCTAGCCTGAAAGTCAGCTAAGAACATCTTTATTTTTCTTCTTTTTTTTCCTTTGTTTGAACTTTGGTCTAACAATTTTTAGGGATTTTGTTTTCAAACTAATATTGCGGTTTTCTTATCGCATGATACACTGAAGAGCAATTCATTTTGTAGGTTTCCTAGTCACGTCGAAATTGAGTTAATGACATTCTGTACCACGTACCGTTCAGGCTCGAGTCACAAAAAATAAAGAACATTCAGCCTCAGCCAAAAGTTAATATTTCTTATAATAAAAAAGAGTGTGCATAAATAAACATGTTATGCATCAAGAGACTCACCTGAATGTTCTTCACGGGTAAATGAGTCAACAACGGACTTCTTTGAATAGCGAAACGTTGTTATCAACTCGATGTCTAACGCTGAATTGAATCAAGTCGGCTGAGTTTATTGAGCTTCATCAAGTTAATGGGAAGTTTTAAATTTAGAACCGCCTTGCAGTTCAAAATTGTGACGTATTTTCCTCTAAAGAAAGGATCGAAAGTAAAGATTAGCATACTTTTTTCGCACTAATGCACCATAAAGATATTGAATATTGAAGGAGGGTCTAATGAATTTGCGACTTACCTGCGAGGGAGTATTTCTAACTGATGTAAAATAAGACCTGAACAAAACATAGCTATGTGAAGACAATACATTCATATCAGATATATTCATATCTGTTTAAACACCATCGCTAGTTCAAGTATCGTCCCGAAGTGTCGACGTCAGTGTTTTGAATTTTCGTAAATTAAAGAAGCCACAATGATTTTAAGTACGCTTTGTCATGTTCTGTGACACAATGACAAATGTTGACATAGACGCACGCAGAACGAAACAGAAAGGTTGTTTCGACACTCAGGATTGTTCATGTTGATATCTTGCACGCGATCTTCTAGTTCGAGAGCAAACCCTGTTTGAAACATCCAGAGAAATTAAAGTTGTCAAGCGAGAAAGAATAAATAGATGACAATAAACGCAGTTAAGTGACATTGTTTCATGTTCGACCCCAATCGAATTAAATCATTTCCTTGCATGTAAATCGTTTACAAAGCGGAAAATTACATCAAGTGTGGTTGTACTGCTTTGGAACAGGATGGTTTTCAAGCATGATTTCAAACACTTTTTGCGTTGAATTTTCTATGCGCCGCTTATATATTTCGTGATAATACGTCCCGTGCGTATCCTTGGCCGTATGAAATAAACAAAACGAAAAAAAATAGCGTCTTTTTCCTTTAACACCCAATTAGCATTGTTCCCAATAAAGTGCTGAACGAACAGTTATTTGAAGAGGTTGCTTCCTGTTTGGTTCATGAGCTAATCTTTCTTACTTTCGCTTCCGGTTATATTTTTTACGTGATGATTAAAAAATAATGGTAGGTTGGAACTATTGTTAAATCGTATTTAATGTCACAAGTCTTGATTAACTAGAGATCGATAAAGGCTCGTTGAACAACAACTGAATAGCAAGGTAAGTGATCTGTCAATTCAACTGAGTTTCAACTGAAGAAGGCGTCGATGCACAAGGAATCTGAGAGTTCTTCATAGTAAGTAGAGGTTGGCGCAGTAGATAAACATTCAAGGCTAGATATGCATAGTCAATTTCAGGTGATTTAATCAATTCCATCGGTTATGACTTTAACATATTTTGTCAATATTTTTACCAAAGTGATGATTCATTTCCCTCCACGAGGATTGATAACTTTCGTCTCCATTTCTTTGAGAGAAATTAGTATACTTCAATTTTCATTTATTCAGGAAACGGTTCATTGCAAAGATAGAGCACAGTTTCTAATTAATGATTTTTTGTCTTCAGTAGATAACCTTCTTGATGAAGGGGATTGTAGATATTTATATCAAGAGGATGTTTTTTTTTTTATCACATTACAACACATTTAATGTCCCCTATGGAATACTGTTGATCCATCCATTTTATCTCAGTAGTATCGAAGCAACAACTTTAATCAAAATTTACTTGTCTTACAAAAAATACGCATAACACGTGGAAAGTTTACTCAGCTTTGACCAACGTACTTGTTTTACATGCTTCTCGATTTACATGACTGCTTGGAATAATGTGTAAGTTTTTCATTTTCGTCAGAAAGATCTGTTGCGTCGTACATTAAAATTAACTGTTCTCTACAGATATTGCTATCCACATGTTGGATACGAAGAAAATGATGATTTCAGCCAATCAGCAGTGGCGAACTATCTCCTTTAACTTGTTCCTTTTCGTTATCGCTGAAGGAGCAGGATATCCCTCGGGAATAGAATTTAAAAATGCATCGATTTGTGATGGTTAGTTGTTTCATATCATTTTTATTAAAACCGTTTCAGTGAACTCTGAACAGTTTTCTGTTATTAAAACAGTATAGGAAAGAGCGGTCGACGGTATGCATTAGTAGTCAATGAAGTGCAACAAGGCATCAAAGTCTGGAGTGGCTTCAAAAAGTGTTACGGTGACATGCGCATGAAAACGATGAATAGATAAACCAGATATATGACAAATACAGACCGAAGTCCAACCTTGCACATCCTCACTGAAAGGGAATTAAGGGAGGGGGGGGGAGGGGTGAGAGATTATTGACGGCCAGTGATAGAGGATCATTACAACACTACAGAGCTTTAAAGGGAGATTAGGCAGATTTTCACTGTGACGCAATAAATAAATCTATCCACCCCGCAGCAGTCCATTGGTAAACTTCAACAATCAAACGAGCAATACCGTTGCAAACAGGGGAAGGGGAGCTATTGCTCGTCTGTCCTTTCTTACGTTTTTGTTGTGTTGCATCATTTATCCGTCAGTCATCTAAGATATTAAAGATAGAGTCAAATGCATGTTTTATTCAAACCTTCAGTGTGGGAAAATCATTTTTGGTTCTTCAGCAAAGACAATCGCTTAATCATTAAGTTGTCATCCTCTCATTATATTTTGATGAGTCTAGAAACTGTTTAAAATCAGGATATTTTGACAAGTTTACTAGCTATTTTAAGATGGTGTGGAACACAGTGATGAAACTTTCACTGAAATTTTCGATTTTTCGACAGGCTTTCATGACCATACAGCAAAAATCAAAATATCTCCATGGCCTTTTATAGCAACTGGAACTCTCACCACTGTAAGTGTAACACTAACTTCCGGTAAGTTGATTACAGAGCTGAATTATAACGCAACGCGTGCCCTGACTGGTCAAAAATATATTGTATATTTACCTGTAAACCCATAGAAAACAAAATATTTTTCCACCCTGTTAAACGGCGCCACACGGGGGAATTCCCAGAATTTAATTTTTGAGGGCCTTTAGTTTGGAGGAAGCCAAGAATACGATTTGAACGTCAAAAACAACGACAAATATTTCATTTTTCAAGCATGATAAAAACCTTTCATTTAAAACGCAGAACTTCAATAATTCTTGACTAGAATTCCCTAAACTGCCCGCCGAGAATGAAAAGTTAGCATGTTACTTCAAGGGAATTGTAGCGACAAACTAACTGGAGTTTTATTTAGGTATTAAATGAAAATAAGATATTGAAATAAAAAAGACACTTGCAAAGTGAATGGACTCGCAAGTACTCTGTCGTTTGCTGTCCGCGATTTCAGCTGCAAAAGTTTAAAAAAGGGTTTCAAAAATCGCGTTTTCCGATTAATTGAGAGTGTCTTATTCTGATTCGAAAGAATAAAGAATAATTTTTTTATTGTAAATCTTTTTGTGGCTGTCCCGCGCGCGCTCGTCTATCGCGTCCTATTTTAGTTGAAAAGAAATTCTCGAAATTTTCGATCCTCAGCTAACTAATTAGTACATAGTATTTTAAATTGTATTATTCATTGGGGCTCTAAGGGTTTCTCAGGAGTGCGAATAGAAAAAAAATGGCTCAATGCTACGTAAAAAAGAAAGGGTTTACGTTAGAAAGAAAGGGATAAGCTAAAGGAATGGGAGTTTATATACATAGCGACGGGAAAAAGTGTCGATGCACCTGTAAAACTGGGACCTAACGGTAAAAAGTCTAAAGAAGAATTTGCCATTCAAATTCAGATTTACTCAGACTTGCTTCAGAAAAAAGGGCATAATGATCTCCATGGTGCAGTTTTAGCATAAAAGCTGCTTCCCCTTCAACTCCTCGCCACGTAAGCATCGACAATACCTTATCAATGGCTAATGCTTTTGTTTCCTTCAGCGGTTGATGTCCTCGACGCGAACTCGAAATACATAATAAAGTCAGAATCAGACGGCAAAGTTATCGATGAAGGGAGGGATGATCTTTGTAAAAATGAAGATTTTAAAGAATTATGCCGCTTACCCGCAGACAGTAAGTAGGGTATATGAATGATCAGAATGAAAAAGTAATCCCAGCTTCAAAATTGATAAAACTGTCAATGCAATGGCTATCAAGCAAGGCCCCATTTAAATGATCTCGGGTATCCGAGAAAACCCTCCCCTCCGAGTTACCCTGGGCAAGCTAACTTTTCTTTAAAACAATCAGCCGACCGTTTATATGAAGTTATGAACTCGTCTCGGGCAGGCGAGACAACTTAGGGGGGGGGGAGGGGTGTATTATCTCACCTCGGCAGGGAGGGTAACCCTGGCAGGCGAGACAACTTTTCCTCATGTAAATACATTATCTCGCCGATACGAGACGAGACAACTTGAACAGAAAATGCGTGCACACGCCATGACCAGGATGTTTACAGCCATTTTTCTCCTGTCATGCGGCATTTTGACAAATATGTAACCTGGCCGAACGAGGGTCAGCAGATGTTAAATTTCATATAGACGCTCCGTAAAGTTGTCTCGGGGGAGGGTCATCTCGGGTACCCGAGACCATATAAATGGGCCTAAGTTTGACTGATCTGTCTATGCGTTGACCTTCTGTTCTATTCGAGTCTAGAATCTCTAATACAAGAACAGAATACTAAAACTTCAACAGTTTATGCTCTGATCTTTGAATTTGCCAAATCTGACCTCCCATCCACTCGTTTGCATTTGAAAACGCATACTATTTGAAACCTTTTGACAAATCATGCCAACCAAAACGCCCAATTACAAGAACGCCGATGACTGTAGAAGCTCTTGGACACGGTCAATTTAAAATCGCCAGTCGTTTCAGCGTGGACATGCATAATGGCTTCCTGTGGTCGATATGCAGCTGTTCACTCAATCTCTTGTCTGGGCGAAAGAACGGAGATGTGTGCAAACAGAGGACATAAATATAAACATCATTACTGAGTCCATAGTAATCTGCTGGGATCAAAAATAACTTGATTTTTAAATAACTACTTTAATGATTCAAACACCGTTTCGGATTTAAAGAAAGTAACAAAGCTTACGAGAAAGATCACATAGAGTATTTACCGGTCAGTATGTTTTCAATTTTGATGATTTTCAATGTTTCTAGAAAGAAACCTGTGCTTTTCGATACAGCTTTCTTTTTCGAAAGTGTGCTCTGTGGGTCACTTTCAAGAAAGACAAATTGAACTTCAGTCGTCGAGACTGAATTATTGATTTTCTGTACCACGCACCGTTCAGGCTCAAGTCACAAAAGAAAAAAGAACATTCAGCCTCAGCCAAGAGTTAATTGTTCTTATAATATAAAAGGGTGTACATAAATAAACATGTTATGCATCAAAAGACTCACCTGAATGTTCTTCACGGGTAAATAAGTCAACAACTGACTTCTTTGAATAGCGCCGCGTTGTTATCAACTCGATGTCTAACGCTGGATTGAATCAGGTCGGCTGAGTTTATTGAGCTTCATCAAGTTCATGGGAAGGTTTAAATTTAGAACCGCCCTGCAGTTCAAAATTGTGACGTGTTTTCCTTTAGAGAAAGGACCGAAAGTAAAGGTTAGCATACTTTTTTCGCACTAATGCACCATAAAGATATTGAATATTAAAGAATAGTCTGATGAATTTGTGACTTGCCTGCGAGGGAGTATTTCTAATTGATATAAAATCAGACCTGAACAAAACATAGATATGTGAAGACGATACATTTATATCAGATATATTCAGATCTGATTAAACACCATTGTTAGTTCATATATCGCCCCGAATGTCGACGTCAGTGTCTTGAATTTTCGTAAATTAAAGAAATCGGAATGATTTTAAGTACGCTTTCTCATGTTCACTGACACAATGACAAATGTTGACATAGAAGCACGCAAAGCGGAACAGAAAGGTTGTTTCGACACTCAGGATTCTTGATCTTGCAGGCGATCTTCTAGTTCGCGAGACAAAGAAACTCAAGTGGTCAAGCGAGAATGAATAAATAGGTGACAATGAACGCAGTTAAATTATGTAACTCTGTTTCGTGTTCGACCCGAATCTCGTTTGCATGTAAATCGTTTACAAAGCAGTAAATTACATCGAGTGTGGTTGTACTGCTTTGGATCAAGATGATTTGCAAACATGATTTCAAACACTTTTTGCATTAGGGAAGAGCGTCGTTTTCTTTTAACGCCCAATTAGCATTGTTCCCAATAAAGTGCTGAACGAACAGTTATTTGAAGAGGTTGCTTCCTGTTTGGTTCATGAGCTAAGCTTTCTTATTTTCGTTTGTACTACTTTGGATCAAGATGATTTTCAAGCATGATTTCAAACACTTTTTGTATTAAATTTTCTATGCACCGCTTATATATTCCATAATAACACATCCCGTACGTACCCTTGGCCGTATGAAATAAACAAAACTAAAGAAAAACTTTTTCACAAACATTTTTACGAATAAGGAAGAGCGCCTTTTTCTTTTAAAGCCCAATTAGCATTGTTCCCTATAAACTGCTGAGCGAACAGTTATTTGAAGAGGTCGCTTCCTGTTTGGTTCATGAGCTAATCTTTCTTACTTTCGCTTCCGGTTAGATTTTTTACATAATGATTGAAAAATAATGGTAGGTTTGGAACTATTGTTAAATTGTAGTTTAATGCCACAAATCTTGATTACGACAAGAGAACGATAAAGGCTCGTTGAACAACACCTGAATAACAAGGTAAGTGACCTTTCAATTCAACTGAATTTCAACTGAGGAAAGCGTCGATGCACGAGGAATTTGAGAGTTCTTCATAGTACGTAGAGGCGGGCGCGGGAAATAAACTTAAAGGCCCGTGTCTAGAGAGTCAAAGTAATTAAAAGTCCGTAAACCTGTATGAGTTCGTCATGTTATTATTTAAGGTCGAGATATGAATGATTCAGGGAAAAATTAAAATTGAAAATATCACAAAAGAAAACGGAATAGACTGAATTTTGAGCCTTTAAGTCTAATATAGAGTATCACGACTTGCGACTCACAATACATTAATACATTTCTTTCTTATGTTCCTTCTCGAAAAGAAATATGATTCGTCATTTTATAAACAAAAAGATAAATGTATCTCGCACAATCGCTGCTAGATATGCATAGGCAATTTTCTGGTGATTTTATTAATTCCATCGGTTGACTTGGACATATTTTGTCAAAAGTTTTACCAAAGGGATCTTTTATTTCCTGCATCGAGGATTGATGACTTTCGTCTCCATTTCTATGAAAGGAGTTTCAATTTTCGTTTATTTCGCTCTGACGAAGGGCTAACACTCGAAACGTCACCTTTTTCGCCCTTAACGGTGGCTAATTTACGTTTTCAACTCAGTTGTTAACATTAAATTACCAGCTATACTCTTCCACCAACGCAGCACCACAGTTTCTTTAGAAACTTACCCCTTTATTTAAGAAATGGTTCACTGCAAAGATAGAGCACAATTTCTGAATTTATAGATAAACCAACTTGATGAAGAGGGTTGTAGCCATTTATATCAAGAGGATGTTTGTTTTTATCACATTACAATTTTCTGTAAGTCCCTTATGGACAACTTTCGATCCATCGATTTTATCTCAGTAGTATCGAAGCATTAACTTTAATAAAAATTAACTTGTCTTCCTACAAATACGCAAAACACTCCGAAAAGTTACTCAGCTTTTACTAACGTACATGTTTTACATGCTTCTTAATTTACAAGATTGCTAGGAATAATAGGTGTAGGTTTTTTATTTTCATCAGAAAGATTTGTTGCGTTGTACATTAAAATTAACTGTTCTCTACAGATATTGCTATCCACTTGTTGGATACGAAGAAAATGATGATTTCAGCCAATCAGCTGTGGCGAACTATCTCCTTAAACTTGTTCCTTTTCGTTACAAGTGGAGGAGCAGGATATCCCTCGGGAATAGAATTTAAAAATGCGTCGATCTGTGATGGTTAGTTGTTTCATTTCATTTTTATTGAAACTGTTTCAGTGAGCTCTGAACATTTTCCTGTTATTAAAACAGGATAAGAAAGGGTAGTCGGCGGTACGCATTCGGAGTCGACTAAGTGCAATAAAGCATCAAAGTATGGAGTGGCTTCAAAAAGTCTTACGGCGACATGCGCTTGAAAACGATAAATAGATAATCCAAATATATAGCAAATACAGACCGAAGTCCTAGCTTGCAGCAAGGGTGACCAGTTGTTATTTAACACCTAATGTGGGGGGAATCAGTCGTCGCTGAAAGGGAATAAATGACGGGGGGGGGGGGGGGCTAGAGATTATTGACGGCCAATGTGAGAGGATCATTGCAACACTACAGAGCTTTAGAGGGAGATAAGGTAGATCTCATTGTGACACAATAAATAAATCTCTCCACCCCGAAGCAGTCCATTAGTAAACTTCAACAATCAGACGAGCAAAACCGTTACAAAAAGGGGAAGGGGAGCTTTTGCTTCTACCTCTTTTCCTGAGTTTTTGTTGTGTTGCGTCGTTTTTCCGTCAGTCATCTAAGATGTTAAAGATAGAGTCAAATGCATGCGTTTATTCAAAGCTTTAATGAGGGAAAATCATTTTTGGTTCTTCAGCAAAGACAGTCGCCTGGTCATTATATTTAAATGAGTCTAGAAAGTTTTTATGATCATGATTTTCTGACGAGTTTACCAGCCTTTCTAAGATGGTGTGGAACACAATAATGACACTTTCAGTGAAAGTTTCCATTTTTCGACAGGCTTTCATGACCATACAGCAAAAATCAAAATATCTCCATGGCCTTTTATAGCGACTGGAACTCTCGCCACGATAAGTGTAACAGTAACCCCCGGTAAGTTGATTACAGAACTAAAGAGAATTATAACATGATTTCGACATAACGCGTGCTCTGATTGGTGAGAAATCTATTGTATATTTACCTGTAAACCCATAGAAAATGAAACATCTTTCCTCCTTATCAAATGGCCCCACACAGGGCGAATTCCTAGAATTTAAATTTTAAAAGTAGTGAATGTACTCTCAAGATTTATGGCAATGTCGTTTACTGTCCGCGAATTCAGCTGCAAAGCTTTAAAAGAGTTTCAAAAGTCGCGTTTTTGCATGAATTACGAGTGTCTTGTTCTGATTCAAAAGAATAAAGGAAATTTTTTTCTAGTAGAATTTTTTTGTGGTTGTCCCGCGCGCGCTCGTCTATCACGTCCTATTTTGGTTGAAAATAAATTTTTGAATTTTCGATCCTCAGCGGTCAGTCCGTAAGCCATGACCTCGAGCCGAATATTTCCCGTCCGACACTCGCTCTCAGTTAAATATTACATAGTATTTCAAATTGTATTTTTTAGTGAGGCTCTAAGGGTTTCTTTAGAGTGCAAATGAAAAAAATTAATTGGCACAATGCTGCGTAAGAAAGGGGGGAAAAAAGAAAGAAAGCTGAGCTAAAGGAAAGGGAATTCATATACATAACGACGGGAAAAAGTGTGGATACACCGTTAAAACTGGGACCTAACGGTAGAAAGTCTAAATAAGAATTTGCCATTCAAATTCAAATTATTCCAGACTTGTTTCAGAAAATGGGGCACAATAATCGCAATGGTACAATTTTAGCATAAAAGTTGCTCCCCTTTCAACTCCTGGTTACGCAAGCTTCGACTATACCTTATCAATGGCTAATCCTTTTCTTCTTCAGCGGTTGATGTCCTTGACGCGTACTCGAAATACATAATAAAGTCAGAATTGGACGGAAAGGTTATCTTCAAGGGGAGGGAAAATTTTTGCAAAAACGCAGATTTTCAAGAATTATGCAGCTTACCTGCAGACGGTAAGTAGGGTATATGAGTGATCAGAATGAAAATGTAATGCTCGGTTCAGAATTGATAAAGCTGTTAAAGCAGTGGCAGATCAAGTAAGTTTGACTGATCTGTCTATGCGTCGACCTTCTGTTCTATACGAGTCTAGAATCTTCTTATACAGGAACAGAATACTGAAACTTCAACAGTTTATGCTCTGATCTTTTAATTTACCAAATCTGATATCCCATCCCTTCGTTTTCTTTTAAAAACGCATACTCTTTGAAACGTTTTGACAAATCATGCAAACTAAAAACGCCCAATTACAAGAACGCTGATGACAGTAAAAGCTCTTGGACACAGTCAGTTCAAACGCGCCAGTCGTTTTAGTGTGGACATGCGTAATGGCTTCCTGTAGTCGATATGCAGCTCTGCACTCAATCTCTTGTCCTGCCAAAAGAACGGAGAGGATCTCAATTGGAGGGGGATATTTTAACTATCAACGGTGAAAGGTTGATTTCAGGCTATTTGAAGATTGATGGATGATTTTCGAAGTTAGATTTTTTTCATAAACACTCCCTTTTTGGGAAATACTTGAATACACAGGACAGGATAGGTTTTTCCTTTCCTCCATTCAAATTAGGACTCTAGCACTAAAATAAAGGCTTTCCCTTTAGATCTACCTACACCTTGAAGAATTTTAGGCCATCGCTGTTTCCTGATGGTGGCTTGCTGCTGTGACAGGCACTGTTCCTCACGAATCGTGAAATTTGAACATTTAGATATATATCCAAGCCAAATCGTTATATTGTATCTTAAAACGCCAGGATTTTTTTCTTATCAGTCAAACCACTTACAGTTTATCTCCAAAGGAACATCTGAAAAAAATTCAAAGTATTCTTGTTTGCATCAAAAATTGTTTTTTGAGATCTTCTGTGTAAATAAACATTCTCTGAGAAAAGTCACGACTTAAAATGTCAGTTGTACTAGAAGAAAAAAGCATTAATTTTGAGCTGATGATTTATTTCGACGCTTTGTTGCTATTGTTGTTGATGCTACTTTATTGCTGATGCTAATAACTATTATTTCCTCCTGTTTTTCTGTACACTTTCCTGATCTTCTTGTTTCTTTCTTCTAGAAACTCACGTGTTCACTTACTCAGATAAATTGGGAGCAATTCCATCATTTTTCAAGGTAATCGATTTAGTGACATGAGCGAGTTTCAAGCCTCCTTGAATTCCTCGCTCTTTGTCCTAATTATAATCCTTAGCGTATATTCACATTTATTTTTTCTGTTTTTATCACAGTACTTATTTCTGGCCATTCAATTATTATTAACTTTTTCTTGGCACTATAAACGAGCATAAGATTAAGTTCTGGTTGATTTGCGTAAGTCGTAGTGTTAAGAAACGAGAAACAGGTTAAATAAATATATGCGCCCGATTGAAAGGCAAACTCCTTTCTTTTTTCTCTTGAATTACCAGATGCTGACCGTTCATGGAAGACTGCAACTTTTTAACCAGGACGATGTTATGTTTCTTTGTCTTGATGCCGTGGCTAAGGGACACTAGACTGAGTCGAACAAGGGACAACGACCAAGTGAAAGATGAGGAGAAACGCGAGAGCAAAGTGGAGGCGAAAAAGTATTTTCTTGCAGAAGCTATCCTTACATCTCTCATAAAAATAATTTCATCATAAATATGATAAAAAACGAAATTAGTTAATCATTTAGCTTCTCAATCGCTCGAGGAGAATGGCAGGGACATATTTAAGTAGAACATAGGATAACAAATTTAAGTCTGGTATATGATATACGATAGGCCGCTGATTGAAGTTGTATAGATACTTAATTTAAACTACCACAATGTCTTCTCCTACATTTCCATAAGCAACCCCCCACCCCTCCCCCCTCCCTCCTTCCCCTATTTGATCTTGTGTACGCACAAGATAAGTATAAGAGATTAGAGGCACAGCCGTCTTTTGGGGGAAGGAGGTGAAATGCAATAAGTGAGGAATGCAGTTTTTTAAAGTTTAAAAAAGGTGGCAGCTCGTGATTGTAACCTTTTTCTCCGTTATTGTGGTCTTATTTCATCATAGAGCATTATATTGCCAAGTGATCGCCAGTTAAGTGAACATTGCTAAGGTTACTTTCAAATGATTAATTCTTTGGGGCGTTTCAACCTAATCAGGGATAACTGGGTTTGCAACTGTTGCGTGAAAGTAGTTTGAACATTTACTTTCTCTTGGTCATCAATGACTTTGGACATTGAACAGTTATTAATAAACTAACCCACCCACCCACCCACCCCCTCTCTTTTCTTTCCTATGAGCTGTCTATCTCCCTTTTGGGAGGTTTACACAAGCTGACGTAGTAGATGTAAAACATCGATCACTAATTTACCTGATAAGTATTCAATTTATTAGTATTGTTTATTAGGTTTTGACTCTGAGACCTTGTCTTACAGTATCGTTTGTTTCAAGATGACTCTTTTTGATTACTAAATATCTAAGTGACTCACTTTGTAAACAGGTCGTCAGTTCGATTCTATTCTGAAGTCATATATTACCCCGTCTTATCTATTCGCACTCGTTGTTTAAGGGTGGGGTATAGCTGATTACCAGTTTACACTCAGGTAGGTTTATCGATGACAATTCTTTTACTAAATGTTATAAGGTCGTTGGTGTCAGAGACATTTCGCAGTTTTAACACCAAAACGTTTCCATCCTACAGTCTAATCTATTTCTTTAATTTGTCCTCTTCCTCGAGAGTCAGCTACTCATTCTTGCCTTTTAGTACACTTTGAACACCGCATCAACACAGAGAAACATGATATACTCTTCATTGAAAAGTTGATTTCTTGCTTTAACGGTCAGCATCTAATGGTTTTTTAGGAATGAAAACAAAAGAAGAATTTCTTTAACGTAAACGCATAGATTGCTCTGTCTTGCTTCTCTGTAGAAGCAACGACCACTATGACACGAGCATTGATGAAAATCATCATCATTATCACTATCATTGGCAGAAAATCACTGTAAATATGGATACGGGACCAATGGTTGTTGGGTATCAAAGCTCACCTATTTGGTGAAATAGTAAGCTGAATAGAGATAAAGATAGAAAAAATTTCAAACAAAGAGACAAACAAACAAACAAAAAAAATAGGAACAGCGCAGCAGAGCCACCTTATAACAATCTCAAGCGCTGTAAACACATGGCTGGTTGAACACCTATTTATTAATTGATTACCTTCAAAAATGGTGGAAGTTTTGCTAATTTCTTAGAAATAGTCTTCACTTGAGTTTCTGGGAAAAAATAGACATGCTAGTAAATAAATAACAGCCGATGGTCTATCCGCATAAAGTTTCATCTTGTATTATTTTTTTCGCTTCAAAACACCTTACCACCGGCGGGAAAGTTGCAGAAGTCTGGATTGCTTTCGCATACATGGTCATTCCTGCCTCTAATAACCGCCTTACTTTCCGATTCTAACCCATACTCGTATTCAATAGTGACATCAAGGACATCTACAGCTGTCGGAAACAAACACCAGTAAGAAACATGGCGCAGTATTCCCTCAAATGGGGAGAGTTTGTAAAGCTGATGATTCGAGCGTTAGCCCCTCGTAATAGTAAATAAATAGAGGAATTGTTGGTAGTGTGTTTTATTTACAGTACAAGACGCATGAAGGCTATTCCATGGAATGCGTCGGCTACTGAGCGGTTCATTGAAAGGAATAGTGCAGTTAAAATAAAATACGAAGATTGTCACTTAAATTAGCCAAAGACATCAATGAAGAAAATTTTAGTGTTGAATAAACCGCGACGGTGTTTGCAGTTAAAAATAGCGAGGAGCGGTATCTAAAAATCCTTTGGATCTTTCCGAAACGAACTGGACCTCAACCTGTTGATTTCCTCGTGTTTCTTATCGCTTGTTTCATTCCTAAAGAGAAGCAGCTCGGTAAAAATAATTTCCATTTCCGCTGACAACGACCTCTCTTCTTTGAGGAAGTATATTTCAGTCGCCGTAATTTACTCATCAAAAACCTACAACTAATAAGATTGTAGAGATTTAAAGTTAGGGCCTGTTTACACGGATGTGGGGGACCCCAGGTGGGTGAGGTTATCCGCTTAGCCGAGGTCGATAAAAAGCCCGCGTTTACATACAATCTTACAACCCCGGGATGCCGGGGTGAAGTTTCTCGAGGTTGTTATCGTATTTGTAATTAACAAGTTTAACGGCGATGTGTGGTGAAACGTTGCCGAAAAACGTCAGTATTTTACCGTCCTTTAAGATTTTCGCCAATAGCTCGATGCGTTAACCGTTTCTGACGCTACAATGTCTTCGCTTCGGCGTAATATGTGAACGTAGTGTTGAGTTTAGAGTAAAAACGTGATTAAATCGCTGTGAAGTTTCATTGCTAAGAGGGCGTAAAAAACAGTGTTTTAACGTTTTAGCTCTGCATGGGACGGCTAAGAAATGTGAAAATTTTGAACATACCCGTATTTCTGGTCCGCGTGTCATTCGTCCATTCAATTTTTTGTTTAAAATTGATGTCAGATTTTGATTTTCGTTATTTTTTTATCATAGAAACATACAAAAGTGCCAAATCAAAAATTTTGACTTTTTTTTCCTTTTGATAGAATACTGAGACACAACTTTTATTTCTGTTTTAATCCTGTCAACAATAAAGAGAAAAATGAAACTGAGCCGCAATTTTGCTTTTCTGACAATGTTGCAGTCTGTGGCATGGCTTAGTTTTTCTGTTTTCGGCAGAAATCTAAAAATTTAAAATTTAAAATTAAATTAATTGGTATCAGAAACTTACCCCCTCCCTCTCCCTCACCTTCATTCCAACCATGTTTTACAGTATGGCGTCTGAAAAGTCGATATGGCTACATCACCCGCTCCAGTATGCTCCAATACGAAGTCTAAGATATTTTTAACTTCTTAGCTAACGTCCAAAGTCTGGCTGCTCGCTGTAATGGATAGAACTGAGGAAAACGCTCCAAAACGTCGTGAAAGACCGCGGAGACAGGTAAACTCTCACTTCCTTCCCAAACCCCTTAAGCAAGGAAGCGGACCTGGCCGTGGGGAGGGCGCCGGGGGCAAAAATTACCGTGCGCATGGGCCCCTCCCCCTCCCTCTTGGGCAGTTCTGTCAACGATTCTGAATGTTTTGGCCGAAAAACAAAAATTTAAAATTGATTGCAATTTTCAATTTTCAATTTTTAGACTTCCGAAAACAAAAAGACTAAGCCATGCCACAGACTGCAACATTGTCGGAAAAGCAAAATTGCCGCTCAGTTTCATTTTTCTCTTTATTGTTGACAAGATTAAAGTAAAAATATAAGTTATGTTTCAATATTTTATTAAAAGGGAAAAAAGTCAAAAATTTTCAATTTGGCACTATTGTAATTTTATGATAAAAAATAACGAAAATCAAAAATTGACATCAATTTTCAATTTTTGATTTTAAACGAAAATTGAATGAACGAATGACACACGGACCATTTCTACAGTGGTCCATAGAGGACCTGCCGTCTCGTCCCCTGAAACATCAAGACGTGCGTGACAGCCGATCACGTGCGACCTAACAATTTTCCCATTTCTCGCGCGATAATTTATCATTTCTCGTGGGATAATTTCCATTTATTTCACGATAATTTCCCATTTATCGCGCGATATTTTTATTTTATCGTGCGATGCATGAGATTTATCACCCGATAACAAAAAAACGAAAGAAAAATTGCATGTCTTCTGTGGGCCACCGTCTGTTTCGGTATTGTTTTGCTCATTTTTGTGACATGAACGCGATCCCGGCCAGGTGGGTTACCTCACCATGACATGTTTACATTGCAAACTGTCACCCTGGCTGACAGGGTTAGCCTACCCAATATCAGTAGACCGGGCAACCCGCCTAGGCGGGTCATCCTATCTACCATATAAACGTGATCAAGACTAGATAATAGATAAGATGAGCGGATAATCGGTAGATTTTATTAGATGTTTCATGGTTAATCACACAAAAACGTACACTTCCCTTGCATCAACATTACATAAATCCATTTGTAATAAAATGGCGGCGAAAAAGCGATGTACTTTCATCAAATCGTGTATTATTACGTCGAAACAACGTTGCGCTAACACAAGGAACCGATTACTGGTAACTCGTTCATTGCTGAGAGATACGGAAAATGTCAAACATTCCAAGCATTTCAAGAATTTGTCGATTTACGTCAGCGATGAAAAAGAAAGGCCGGGTAACCGCATAGGCATCCCACGGAAAAATTGAGCAACGCAAGGTAGTATAAACTCAGCAGTTTATTATCTCTTTAAAAATGCTGAATGCAAAGCGTTTATACCGAGGAGGCTAAAAGTGCCAATAGATACATTCGATAAATTTTTTTGGCAATGTTTTGCAACTTTCCGAATTGCTTAGATGCAGGGAGGGGCTGCAGACTGCGCGACATATCATGCTGCTTAGAATGATTTGTAATCCGTCCTTTGCATTCCTTCTTGCGTCACGTTCTCGGAACGGGTCGCCTAGTCCTCTTCCAATCCTGTTTCGCAGATGCAGAGTTGTTTTTGTGATATAAGGGAATATCTCGTATAAGTATTTACTGAATAAACGGATAACGTTGAACCGTGTGGCATGTTTGAAAGACAACAAGAGCACGAACGAAATTATTCGATACATCATATTCATATTCCACTGACATCAACTTACCGGGTGTGCATGTTACTGTTAAATTAAAGATAGCTCCAGTAGAGATGAAAGGCCATGGAGAAATTTTGATTTTCGCTGTCTTATCGTAGTTGCCTGTAAAAAATACAAGAAGTAAACTAGTTTGAACGCAATCTATTGTGTTATTTTCTGTTTAAATTTTTATTTGTCAATAAATTCAGAAACAGTAGTCAAAGGATATGGAGGAATCAGTCGAATAACTTCAAAGAATAAAAATCCAAAGGGGAGGGCGCAAACGGGGCAGTAGGACCCATGCGAGGCGCCCACCCAAGGGAAATAGGGTTTAAAAAATATCTGATCTGATTTGATTGTCTGTGAAGTTAGTCCACAACTTCATTTGCTCATTTTGATTTATTAAAACTAACATGATAAAATTTGTGATTATTTATAACATTTTTGAGAAATTGATTGTGTTTTGGGAGACTGATTTGTGATTTAATATGTCAGCTTCGTCTAACTCTTTTAAGCTGTTGTTCAAGTCTTCATCTGAGTCGAACCCCGTCAATAAATAATGACTTCCGCTAAGAGTATCGAAACGTTAATCGCTACTTGCGACAACAATCCCAGAGTAAGGACTTCTCTCACCAGGTATATCGAACTGCACAATCAAAAAAGACAAGCATTAAACCTACTACGGATTTTTAGCGTTTGAAGATGTATGTTTGTCACAAGCCAAAGAGAAACTCACCACAGAAAGTCACATTTATAAATTCTAACCCCGAGAGATATGCCACGGTCTTAGTGAAGACGAAAAGCAACAGATTCAAGGCGATGATTCGCAGTTGATTGGTTGAACACTTCATTGTCTTCTAAAGTGACAGCTGGGCAGCAAAATACTGAAAAGGAATTTATTGATGTCGATCACATTTTCGCAGTGATGTTACTACAAGCGAGAAAGGGGAATGGGAAGGAAGAATGGGAAAATGAAATGGGAAATTGAAAAAATATTAATTTTTTTTCTAATTTTTCTGTTTCAGATTTGCTGTTTATAACTGAGGAACGAAACGACTGCAGGAACGAAATAAACTGATGGCAAGAAAAGAAATGAGCTTCGAGGAACAGATAATAACCAAGAACAATTATATGAGTATCTTCGCGCAAAACAGAGGCTATTATGTTTCTTATCCTTAAAATATTTTGCAAAACACGTGAAAAAATATTTACGAACAGCTTAATGTTCTAAGCGTGGGATGTCTTCTCTCGAGTGTTCTCTGGTATGACTTTATGAATAAAAATATTTCCCTTCTTCCGTAACAACCATAGAACTCTCTCTCATCTTAAATTGAGTTTTAAACGAAGACTTATCATAGTGGATGTAAGGTTTGAAAATCGGGTGGTATCACGTGGGTGATATCCTCAGATATACCCCAGTTTTAAGAGGGAAAATATTTGTTAACGTGATGTGTTTAGACCAGTCACGAGCGAGTAAAAATATTCTATGGATCATAATCGACAATATACCTTAAGTAGAATTCCCCAATTTCAAGCTCTACATTTATGACGATAAGTCTTCGTTCAGTATAATTGATTGAAGGTGAGAGAGCGTTCTGTGGTTGTTAAGAAAGAGGTGACATGCTTGTTTGTTCATAAAATTGTACCAGCACTGAAAAGTTAAAAACCTACGCAGTGAATGGTTAGCTGTACCGATAAACATTTTTTTCAGCTAATTTGCAAAAAACATTTGAAGGATGATAAACGAAATAGTCTCCATTTGGCCCAGAAATATGCCTGTTCTTCGCTCTTTGAGGACGGGATTAGCTGAGGCTAACCTTTAGAAGTTCAGGAAACTCGCCACTGGTATTCATGCAAATTACCATTTGAAACCTGATAAATTCATTATTATCTGCTTGGCGCTTCTTATGGTCTGCTTTCGTATCAATTTTCCTCAAGTAGAGGAAAGCTAGCAGTAGACGTCTGTTTTCTTCGCATATTCGAACACACTTAAGTTTTCAGAAGGTTCTAGGACAAGACTGAGCTTCACTATGCACTTGAAAGAGGAAAATTCAATCATTTATACCGGTAGGCCAACAGTTCTTTGCCGAAGACGTTGAAGACGGAAAGCAATCGGATACAACTGTAGCATCTGTTGAACACACTTAATAACGACCCTTCAAAAAACATAGAAGGCCGACTCCGCAAAATTATCGCAAAGAAGTAAAATACTTACAACAGAAGACTCAAGTCTACTTAGCTAGCTACCTTTTTTAGGTCAGCAATTGAAGGATGCTTATTCAGGCATTGTAATACGTTTTTTGCGTGACTTAACATTTTGTTAGGTTTAATTTCAACGGAGGTTTCGAGAAGGATTTGGAACCCTTTTTAAATTTAAACATTTCCAACTTTTTCCCATCGTTAATGTTGGAACACGAAATCTCCATGCTTGAACTGGATACTTAGCAACACTAAGATAAGAACGAGGATTGTCACCAAAATTTTATGAACATGAATACTACTCCAATGTCTTACTGCACCAGTAACTTACCAGGAGGGATTAACCTTCGATGCTGTGTGCAACCTCCTCTAGATATTTTACCTACGCTTGAGAATTTCAAATTTTGCCGAAGAGATCGCTTCCGTTTTTTTGCTTGGCTTCAAGATTCGAACCCTGAATCAAGATGTGTTTGCTCAATTATCATTTGAAAACGGCTCGAAACCAAACGGTATCATTGCGAAGAAAACAAAACCGGATGGTAAAGCACAGACTACTGGCTTTGGCATGAACAGGAAGTTAACGTCAACAAATTTTTGTTTTGTAAACATGATATGTGAAAATCCTAGTCATCTCTAATATGTATGAATCACTTTCTCTCTGGGTTTATTATACTTCAACCAATATAGGGCCTAAAATTCACCGTGAACCGTCCATAATATATCAGCCAATAATATCTCTAAAATCACTCAGATATTTCCTATCAAAAACAAACAGGGATGGTTCGAAACTATGCTATATATAAATAATTTATTCAAAAACGCACGGACATTGCCCTTGAATCTGCTTTCGACCTTTTTTAACGGAAGATGGTTATTTTAAACGCAAGCTAGTTTTACAACTTCCCATTTCTTATAAAGTTGCAATTAAAGATATTTAGCGGCCTGATTGTGGGTATTTCAATGCGTTTTACAAAGAACCTTAAACTCTCATACGAGGTAAGTTATTGGCCGTCTCATGAGTGTTGGAAAGACACAGGTGACATTCACGATAGTGAGCAATAGCGTATGTTTCTTTATTGTCCATCTAATGAGGAACCTAATTTAGCAATTTTTATGACCGTTCATCTTACTGAAACAGAAACATCAGTGGACTGCTACCATTTTATTTCCCAACTAGAAGCATTGCAAAATGTCAGTAATGCGCACGAATGTCGATAAACTTTCGCGAGAGATCTGCCTGGTAGACAAAGCTCTGCTGCTTTAAAAGGACAATAAACGGAAATGAATTTGCTTTTAGTTCTTAATCTAGAAATGAAGATGTTGTAACTTTTGTTCCCAGAAACCTAGTTTGGACTCTGTAATGATGTTTATTGGCCTGATACAAGTCATCTTGGTCTTTTGGTTTGTAACACCATGTGAGAGTGACGTTTGCAGCCTGACTGAAATCTGTAAATGCCCTAAATTTGGTAGGACCCACGCCCTGGTGAGAGTAAAGTGTCATTTTCATGGACCCATTCCTGCCAAAATCCCAAACAATACATTGACACTGTAAGTTATGTAAAAACGTTAATCGTCCTTGTTCTTTCTTGACGTGTCATCGTCTCTTTTGGTATGTTACTTATCACACACACACACACACACACAAAAAGAACGCATACACAAATTTATCATAGGAAAAACCACACTGATCACAATATATAACCAGTCGTCTCGATTCACACCAAAGCACATTTCATTTTATAATAAAGTTCGGATATAACGCGCGCTGTCATCGGCTGAAAGAGCGTGCTCTATGAGAGTATAGAACATAGAGCTGAGCTAAAGCTGTCACGCCATCTGCCAAATTGTACTATGTTCGACCTTTTCCGGGACTTCTTTTTAGCTTTTTTCCGATAATGGAAAGTGAAATTTCGGAACAAGCGAGCCGGCAAGTAGCAATATTATAAAACGTGAGCAGATACGAAAATCCTCAAAGGAAAAACAAAATAGACATTCCGAGTTTTAAAGATTTTCACGCTCAATTAGATCGCAAGCTTACGTACGGTAATAAAAATCAAACACAGCTAACACTCGTATAGTATATAAAGTTATAAACTTCAGTGTTCAAAAACAAAACTGAGCAAAACAGAAATGATGAAAAATATAACCAATCTGGCATAACTGTTAAAATTCATACTAATCATGACGGTGTCTGAGCGAATATGATTATGCTGAAGTCTATCGCGGCTCGCTCATCATGGCGATCTCCGGTCACCAAGGTAAAGCAAGCCTCAGAAACTCAGAAACAAACAGAAGAAAGAAGTGTAGAAGAAACACTCGACTACGTCTCGTGTTTCTCCCTACACTTCTTTCGTGCTCTAGCCGCTTCCTGCGTGCTTTATTTAACAAATAGAGAAGCCTTGACTGTGCTCTGTTCTGTTATAAAGTACGCAGGAAGCGGCTAGAGCACGAAAGAAGTGTAGGGAGAAACACGAGACGTAGTCGAGTGTTTCTTCCCACTTCTTGACAGCTTTAGCTCAGTTCTATGCTCTATACTCTCATAGAGCACGCTCTTTCAACCAATGACAGCGCGCGTTATATCCGAACTTTATTATAATACAGAACAGAGCACAGTCAAGGCTTCTCTATTTGTTAATTAGTATTCGCTACGTTAATACAATCGCACCCCCAGCTTCGATTAAGAAATTTGCGTCAATTGAACTTGTGAATTTTTGATAGCTTTCATGAATATTCTCTCTATGTACTTAACAGCTCGTTAATTCAATTTCACCCCAATTCTTGAAAACCTATAACGATAATTCTTTTTGTACGAACCCACTTTTTCATACGGCACATTTCTCTTTCACAAAATTACACATCTCACTCATCTCTCGTTTGGGGGAAATTACACCACCATAGTTTCGATAAGAACTCTTACACTTAGAGTTAAGACATTCACAATCCTGTTTCCTCTACAAATTCTCTTTCTTTGCGTAAATTGCATGCTATTGCCTCCTTTTGAAATTTCACACCTTCCTGAGATCTTTTGCGTTATTTTTTCTTATGTGGCATCGATTCAAGACCTCTCAATAACATTCCCCTCATAAGGTAACATATATCTTTTACGTCGACTCTGCAAATTGCATTTTAATCATTTTCATTCTTTTAACCATGTTCAATTTATTCCTTAGAGATCTTTCGAGTTGTTCCCTGAACACAATTTCAGAAGACACTTTTAGGGACTTGATTGTTTTGAAGGAATTGTAAGTAGTAATTGAGATAAAACTGTCAAGTATCAAGAAAAATAGGCAGGATTGTTGAAACAGTTAGAAAAGGAACTTCCCCAGATGACAAAACATTTCCCGAGTCAACAGTAAACGCACAAAAAAGACCATTGGTTAGCAACTCAATAATTTTAACTGATAGATGCCTACAACTTTAGCGAATCAAAATGAGGGATTTGCTCTTGGAAAATGTTCTTCTCCAAACGATTTTTAAATTAAGGCAAGCGCAGTAAATTAGCGGGGAACATTTGGCTTACTTAAACTTTTGCACCTGATCATGACTACCTTTTTTGTGTGCTCTTTTTTCCTAGAGCCTTGCCAAATAACTCATTGCGGCACATTCCACGAAACACTTTCAAGAATATGAAGAAGCTGGATATTGTGTAAGGGAATTTCTAATAGTTGCATTCAACAGTAATTTTGCATCGTATAGTCGAAAAAAATGTATTAAGGTAATTAATTACCTAGTCTTCATTTCCTAACATTCGCTGACATTTTCTTTCCAGAAATCTGGAAATGAATTCAATTTCAGGGAATTTTTACCTTCCTCCAAGCCTTTCTATACTGTGAGTAATTAAAGTAGATGAAAGTTCATCGTAAAGTTCAGATTTACCTATGCATGCCATCTTAAAAAAGTCATACTATGTTTTATTTTGTCTTGTTTATTTTGATGTTTCTCGTTAGCTCATTCTCATTAAAAAAAAGGGATGTTATTTGTTCATGGATGAGACACAGTGACGCAAATGGAATGAGGCCGCGTGAGTCATCATAACGCCGTTAAATTCATCAAAAAGCTAATTAATTTTAATTATTTTATTTGCCTAGTAAACTCGAACACAACCTTATATCAATTGCGGATGTAAGGGTCATTCTCAAGGGACTAACACGGCTTCGGAAACTGTAAGTGTAATTTTTCATCCGGAAAAAAACTTTAAAAAAAATGTAATTAAGATATAGTTATCCTAGAAATAATGTCATAACAAGAGTGAATAAACCTTATCCTCGATGTCTTGCGTTATCATTATTCTGCCAATTATTGCTTTTGTATCTTGTTATATCACTCGTCACATTTTATTAAGCACGAATATTTGCTATCTGTTTTCATATCATGTCGACCTACCTGAATGTAGAAGAGAGTTTTTACTGATTGCAAACGGTTCACTTTTACAGATACCTTAATTCAAATCCACTTGGACCATCTCTGCCAGCAGATATCTTTGCTGTTTTTAACGATATGAAATATCTGTAAGTTAAGTAGCTCAACATACAAATCACCACCATAGAACAAAGTATTAATGTTTGTCTCATGATATAGTTATTCCCGAAGTTGGTTGCGACGCTTGGACTGCGAGCGAGCGAGCGAGCTCTCGTTGCTTTTCTCTGTAGCAGAGAAGTTTTTAATTGACTGTAGAAAAACGAAAACCAAAGTAACCACAACGGCCAATCATAACAAAGGTTCACATCACCAACAACCAATGAGCACTCAAAGTGAAAACTCAAATTCGGGAAACGCGGGAAAACGCGGGCGACCAAGTCACGATAGGTTTTCGTTTGCATCTGATTGGTTAAAAGGATGATGCGAGCTTTGTAGATCAGTCAAAGACTGACTTTGCAAAACCAAAACAATATTTTGGATTCAATTTTAACACTCAATTGAAAATTTCTCTATGCATGGAACTGCAAATTATTGGTCATGACCATCGCTGAGTTGACTTGCTTGAAGGTTTCGTCAAAAGATAGAGTTAGATGAGGTCCTTGTTCAGTAGAAGCGCGTTTTGAAATAGAAGATAATTCTTCTCCACTTGGCTAATGAAAGATATTCTTTCATATCTTTTCACAGAAAATGTCCAACAGTGTCCTTAATTAAGACACCTGCATTTCAAAAAGACATTCATTGACTAATAAAAAAAATAACAATTCTCCCGAAGGCAGTTTCTTAAATCAAGAAACTTTCAATAACGTGGATCTCAGTCTTGCTCAATTTTTTCTACAGCACCAACCTGCTTTGTGTTGATTTTTTTTTCAATAACTTTTGTATGTAGTTCCATGAAAAATTGCGACTTGGAGAATATACAAAATGGAACTTTTCGGTCGATGCAGCAATTACAAGACCTGTAAGTAGTATTTGACTTTGTGTTTTCATATTTTCATTTTATTTTCTTCAAATATGCTACAAGAGCTAATGTGGGCGCCACCATTTCCAAGACAATTATTTAACCTGTCCACGCACGCAAAACTACATATGGCGCGGTTTACAAACAGCTACCGCGTTGTATTTCCTCTGGGTCAAGTATTCTCTACACTTTTAATTGCGAATATAATTAATTTATTTCATTAAAATGCAGACACATCTCCTTACTAGTAGTTAAAATCACTGGTACTGAGTTCTAAATCGGGCACACATCACTTATCACATCCTTGACAAGTGACAATCAAGTTCACTGCAGAAAACTAACAGCACGCAATTTTACGTTGCTAATATCTTGTTTAAAGGGACCATGTAAGTTTCTAAAGTAACTGTGGTGCTGCTTCGGTGGGAGAGTATAACAGGGTAATCTGGTACTACTTCGCTGACGAAGGGCTAACGCTCGAAACGTCAGTTTTTAAATCCTTAACGATGGCCAATTTACGTTATCAACTTAGTTGATAGTACTAAATTACCCTGTAATACTTTGTTCAGTTTATTATGCGACATGACATCGATGACATGACAATGACAATGACAATGATATCATTGTTAACTTTTCGGTTTTCAGTACACTGTCTTATAATAAGCTGACGCATATAGACAAGGGTACATTGGAAGGACTTACGGATAACCTTGCTAGTTTGTAAGTATGGTAACTATAGACCATCAGTCTTTGAAAAAAATGTGAAATTATGGAAATTATATCAAACTCACTATTAACAAAAGCCTACATCAAATCTGGGCGACCCCGCCCCCACCACTTTGTGTCTCTAGAACACACAAAATTTGGAACCTTTGGCTCAATTGCTAAGAGACGTTTTGATAGTGATTAATTTTAACAACAAAAAAATTTATAACTTATTTTGAAATACCAAAGCTTCAAGATTTAAGGAGTCAAATTTCAATTTTTAATATTCCGATAAGGCAATTTACGAAGACGTTCAGAGTGTCGTATCAGGGTTAGCCCGTAAGAATGGGTCCTAGCTCTCTCGAGCATGTTCAAATCTCAATTGTACCGCCACATTCGAATGGAGCGAGAAATTTTCTTTATTTTGGTATATAATTCGTCTAGTTTGCGACCGATTTAGATGGGTCAAATGGCCGCTCAAATGGGAGCACTCTCACTGGTTTTACTTCTGGTCTTCTACGGATCCGTAAAAGCCGTGGGAGAAAGATCAGAGGGTCCAAAAACAGGATGATTTTCCGGCCATTCGTTACCCACGTTTACATGCAGTATGAAAAAGTAAGTAGTCTCATAAATAAATGAAGCGATTTGATTTTTTTTCCTTTTGTTCCCGGAGATACGGCATTTTTTGCTGGTAAGTCTCGAATATGTCTGATACCAGTCGTGTTTAACAATTTTTCAGCTATCTTCTCTCCACAATTGCCAAAGGGAATGGAGAGGGAAGTGGCGAATCTACCTGCGCTGTAGTTGTGGAGGAGACCATGTGACAAACGGGCGTTAGAGGCATCGTCGTCAACAATCGAATAACAAATGTCTTCAGGAAAAAGATTGGGACCATGTGTGCAAAGCCAAAGCGAGCAAGAGGAAAAGTGGAGGTTTTGATGTCGAAGCTCACTGACCAATGGCGCGACCATACTTAAAATAATCATTCTGTCAAGTTATTTTATCACAAGCTAGATAATTACTTTATTGAAAACGAGCGCTAGAAGAATCTTTACAGAACGAAACTACCAAGCGACAGAAACTTGAGGAAGGGCTCAACGACACAGAGGGTGCTGCAAGTATCACAAACTGAAAAAGATCCCAAAGATTCCAACGTGGTGAATTTGACCCGCTTTGCGACTTTGTCTACGACTGTCACAACGACAGGATGAAAGTTTACGGTCGTTGGTTTTTGTTCTTGTCTTCTTCTTGAATAAAAGCCTAGTTGAAAAGACCTCATCGGGGTATCGTTTTGGGACTCTCCTTTCCCTTGTAGCCGCAATGTTTACTGTTACGAAAAATTGTCTAAGTAAAGTCCCAGAACATTCTAATAGAACATTCTAGAACCCGAAGTCATCTAGACGTGACCTTCTGGTAAAAAGAACATTCTGGAACGTGCTATTTCTTACGTAATTATTCAAATTTAGAAACCCTGTTAATATACTAAATTTAGTTCTTTAGAGAAGTTTCTAGATCCTTATACTTTATGTATATAAGAGCGACAGTTCCATCGAACAGAGAGAGAGATTTGCGAAGAAGCTTAGTGCTATGAAAACAAGAAGTCAACTAAAACAGTTTGTTGTTGTTACCGACGATCCTGAGTTTTTTCTAGGAACAACCCTGCTCTACATCGACACTCGTAACATTTACAAATGTAAATTGTCACCACTGCGATTGATACTCTGATGCGCAAGCGCCGTAGGGAAAGCGTTGTTCGCGCCAGCCTGGACGCCAATTAGAGCAAATGTTCACGCTTATGGGAAATAAGTTTGATATGCCTGGCGGCACCCATTTGCTGTGGAAAAATTCCATTTCCTTCCTCTGAAATTTGAAATAGCACTTCAAGACGAGACCTTTCAAGCTAATTGTATTCATATGCTTCAAACCTGAGAACAAGTTTGAGGTGAAAGGCATAAGAGTCCTCATCCTTCATCGTGGAGAGCCAAGAAAGTTATTGTTTCTGTTCGAAAACATGGTCGAACTTCGGGCGTGGAGCAATTTTGTATCTTTTATTGACTCTCGATCGTTTTGAAAGGTTGTGTTTCTAAGGTCAAGAGTAGTCTAGGAAAGATTGCAAACTTTTTCGAATAACACTAACAGTAGTAACATTATATTCAAGGATTTCTTTTTCTGTTATGGTATGTTTGTCACGTTCCAGGGTTATAGGGAAGTTTCTCTGAAAGCTTCGATTTCATATTCCAGCCACAGTTTCTTTTGCTCGCGTTCAAGCATATATGGCTTGGCTCATTGGGGTAAATAACTTGTAAATATTTTCCTAATCGGTTATAGGGTCCTTGATCATAACAGACTGAAGACGATAGGTGATGGAACTTTCAAGCAATTTATCTCTCTCGAAAGATGGTAAGTAACTCACAGAACGGAAAAAGGGAGTATCGTTATTCAAGCATGATCTGTGGAAAAAAAAGCTCATTTGAGAAGAGTTATAATCTTATGCTGTTATTTGCTCAACAGAGAGCTCCAAATACCAAAATTACATCGAACCGACTGCTCCATTTAAGAGCCATTTCCAAACCCTTGACGGCCATTTTCTTGGGCCTCTCTACCTCTAGGGTTCCAAGTTTATCTTTCTTTTGTTTTATCTATCTGATGTAAGTCACATGAGTTATTTACGGATTGGTCTGTAAAAGACATGTTTTGAACGTTTTAAAATTGAAAGTCAATATAGAACAGGGGGAAAACATCCCACCCTCGTCCAGTGCTATAGCGCTCAGGTTTGGTTTGGTCACGGATCAATGAGCGTGGACTGTGATTGGTCACATTTCGTAATTGGCCCAATCTTTAGTCGCGAAATACGCTAATTCATTGCATTACCACGAAGTCAACACTTCAGGGTTAGGAAAGGGAAGGGGCGTATTATTTGGTAGTGTTCGCGCCTGTCCCTTTTGTTTTCTGTTAATTCTTTTAATTGGCCAATCAGAGGGTTCAGTGTTTGTTCTCGTCACACAACACCATTTGTGAGTTTCGTGACGTAACCAAACAATTCCTTCCTTGGAGACTAGCCAACTGAGTGGATTTCTTCCACTGGAGAAATCAAAACCAAATATATTTGCTTTGAAAGAGAACCTGAGCTTAATAATCAAATCATTACAACTGTTTGTGTCTTTTTTTCCCAATTTTCTGAATCTTTTAGTTCGTTGAGCAATAACAACCTGACATCTGTTCCAGATTTGAAGCGTCTTGCATATTCCAAAAAAGTGTAAGTTGCTATGATTTGTTATCATTGTGTATCTAGGTGGTAGGACATGGGATCTGGAATTTACCAAGATCCGACTGGACAAAATGGTTAGTGCATTTGAAGGAAAGCACTTAGTTTATCGAAGAGTTTGGTTTGTTCCCGACTTTATTTGCAAGCAAAAGTTGCCAAGAAATAATTTGTGCCATTGCCAACAAAGTCATGCAATCAGTTTCTTGTCTTGGTCCCTTCATCATCGTGTCTCGAAATTACCACCGACAATCGGCGACGAAATTGTTGAACTGGTTATTATGTTGGTTCAAAATAAATAAATATGTCGGTTCCAAATAAACCCGTGAAGTAGTGAATAAATGACGGTAAATATATGAAAATCATATATGTGAAACGCGGTTGAAGAAACGAATATGGAAGCGATTCTCGCAGTTATGAACACTACTTAAATAGTCGTGAAAATAAGGCCTGAAAAATTTCAGGCCTGTACTGGATTTGAACCCGAAATAGACTGAGTTCGTCAGCCAAAGGATTTGGGTTGCTGTCATGATTATACTCATCTGCAACACCTCGTTACTAATTAGATTAGTACAAATTCGAAAGGCCAAATGACTCTTGGACTAATACGGTAAAAATTGGAAAATTTACCGTCATCACGAATTGTAGGAAAATATCATCACTAAACAAGAGTCTATCTATCGTCAAAATATCAAAGTGAATTTTAAATCAGCGCTCGCAACTTGGATTTTTCTGTATTATGACCTTTCTTTTTTCAGAAACTTAGAAAATAACCAGATCACAGATGTAACGAAAATCGTAACATCAGGAATTCAAATAGTTTTTGAACTGTGAGTATTTAATTCTCTTAGCATCAAATGATTCCATTTGGAAATCTGAGGGACACAGCATTTTTTACTATGTTTACATGCATCAGGCAAAGGTTTGGCTAAGGTGAAGAGCGCTTTAGCCCTAGAACCAGTATCACAGGTACTAACTGGAAGTATTTTAAGATTTTGCGCAAGGAATGAAATTTTGTGAATGTTTCTTTTTTCTCGTAGATATCTGCGTAACAATAAGATCGAGTACCTACCACCAAACATCTTTCAGAATACTATTGTAGTAGCAAACCTGTAAGTAACTAAAAACAAAACCAAGAAGGAGTTGTTATCTTGCGACTGTCTTTTGATATTTTTGCCCGTGAAATGACGTAATACTAAGTGAAAACGGACGCGATACAACTTTCTATTTTTACTCGCGATCGGGGTCTATTATTTTCACTGGGTTTATGGTGAGGTAAGGGGGGGCCTGGTTTTTGTCACTTGCCCCGCCGGCTTTTCTTCCTTCTACGATTCTTGCTTTTTTACTCAAAATAAAAGGGGCGGGCCCCCTGGGCCCCTCCACTAAATCCGCCACCGGTAATATGATGTGTGGAGTACTGAAATCTGAGTCCACTTACGAATTGTAGATATGTTAGTTACATATGATCATTTCTAAACTTTTTTCAGAAAAAGCAATTGGGTTTTTATTTTCTTGTTAATAACTTTATTCATCTTATCTTTTTATAGTGATTTGTCGTTCAACAATCTGCAGTCATTACCAGATAACGTATTTGATAAGCTCGACAAATTAGATATTCTGTAAGTAAAAGGGAAAAGTATGGCAATTTTGAAAAAACATTCAATTTACTTCTCCCAATCGACGCATACATTCAGTAATCTATCGATTCAAAATTTCTATATCCCTTAAAAAGAGCGATGGGAATGTTAGCCACCCAATATAAACCAAATTAATAATTCTCTACATTTTTTCCGTGTACTTGGTCATTTGCCCCATAAAGGATTCATATACTACCAATTCCTTTTTCTCAGTTTTGTTGCCTACAAACTGCATGAAGTTAATAAGCCATACTAGTGTAATGAAACAAGTTATGCATGTCCCACAGGGAATAAAAAACAGTTCTTCAAATGATAAATATAGCGTATAAAGGCCTGGCTAACGTCCGCAACATTTCAGCAGAACTTCTTGCAACATTGTGGCGCACAAAATTGTGGCACGCTTTTGGCCAACTTGTAACAACGTGTTGCAAGATGTTGGATGATGTTAGATCAAGTTTGAAAATTTTCAAATTCTTGTTGCAACATTTTTGGGTATTGCAAGATTTTTTTGCGCGTTTGGACAGCTCTTTTACAATATCTCACAACACGATCCAATAATGATGCAAGATGTTGCATTGAACTGTTGCGTGCGTTTAATTTTTGAGCGGGCCTTAATACCTTATTTAATACCTTAATAATGCGTGCGTTATGGGCTTATATCTCTATGTAATTGATCGAATAGGACCTATTCCGATGTATATACGTTTTCTCTCTTTGTGTACTTCACTTTCCTTCTTAAAATTTTCTTTTACTTTTTCTTTAAGGATGCTTAGCTTCAACAACATCACTTCCATTAATAAACGCACCTTTAGTGGACTTTACAATTTGAACACACTGTAAGTTTTCTACAGAGGTTTTAGTTCACGGTAGTGTAGCGAACGAAGAAGTTACTTAGCTGAACTCAATGGGGCTGTTATTTACACCGGGTCTAACCCAAACCCCTTTCTTACATGCAAGGAGAGGGGCTTACGTTTCCTACATGATTGGATTGTTTTTATTCCATTAATGTCTTTCAATTGCCAGCTTTCGGCCCTCGTGACACTGTTCACAGAGTGAATATTCAGATGAAAGATTCAGCTTTATTCAGGATATTTCATAACGCAGCTTTGTTAAACAACGGCTAAACTTTGTTCAAATAACCGGCCCAATAAATTTAACATTATATATTAATAGTTTATTAGGCGTTTCGAAAAATGACAAACATAGATTTGTCTGGATTAGAACTATGTAGCTGCAAAACATAGGGCATGCGCAAAGGGTTAAATTTTGGTCAGCCGCGCGCAAGCTCCCACTCAAAGGCTCAAAGGAAAACTTTGGAAACAACCGCTGTCACGCCAATTACGCGAAAAAAAAATTTCAACAAAACAGTGATACATTCATGTATAGGGTGTTTTTTTGAACTTGTTAATTTTCTCAACAAATAAATTGATTGTTAGAATTTTATCAATAACTTGAAGCAGAGAATTTGTTACAATTGTTACCAATAGCAATTTTAATTGTCTGCTGGTTGTCTTTGTTTTGCACAAAATCTGCATGAGTGCGTTTTCCCATCATTTTTCGTGCCATTTGTGTATGTTGTTCCTTTCCCGAAATTGTTGATATTCTTTAGTATTAATTTAAATAAATGATGAAACGTTAGAAGAAAACAAACCGGAACGAACTTTTGAAACACCTTGTTGATCTGTAAAAGGAAGTAAACTGGGGAAAGAGAACACTAGAAACTTTTCGCACTCAAAGCTTATTTGATTACGGGTTTTCTGCTGAAGTGCCATTTTATGTTGAGCTTTACCACAAAAGTTGTACGGTGTCCAACACGGCGACTTACTCGCTTGTGTGGTTGTTCTTTAAAGAACTTGTGTTGAAAGCCTAAAAGCACGCCATTTAGCCTTGAAAACGTTCGCAGATGCACAGAAGTTTGACTGCCGTGTTGATGAGAATATATAAACACAGTATGACGTTCTATATTCACTCGTAGTTTAGATAACAACCTCTATAAACAGTATAGAAGTCAAAACACATGTGGATATTCTCCTCTGAACACTTATGGAATTCATTAAACAGTAGAAGCTACGTAAACACGAAAAACAGATAGATTTGGGCGAAACATCACGTTGCTTTTCCTTGTTTACAAATTAAAGGTAGAAGGCGAGACCCATATTTTAATGAATTAAATGTCGATTCCATAAGAGTTATTTTATCGTAACCATATCCGGAGACTATGAATAATTCCAAATAGACGAATTGACCAGTCTCATTCTATAATTCAATTACGCGTATTTCTATATTTGTTGTGAATGACACTTCACATGCGACATTATTTTCTTATGGGTTTCATGTTTCCTTTGAATTATAATTTTCAGAATGCTTATCAAAAACAATCTGGCATTTATTGCCAAAGACGTTTTTGATGAAACTCTCCTTCTCAAGTCACTGTAAGTATAAGTTTCACTCCATGTTACGGAATGTTGCAAATTTCTAAGTATCAAGTGCATAGCTAGGGGAGTTTGGTAACTAAGCTAATATTTTTATGGTGGAAATGGCTTTTAAAATTTTGGAAATTGCTTTTATTTGATGTTAATAACTCATGCAAGTTTTATCATTTTTATTTATTTTTTTATTTTGCTTCAACGAAATGGTTTTTTCTTCTTCTTCAGATTTCTTCACAGCAATGCAATTAAAACCATTGAAAGCAAAAGCTTCGACAGACTTGTTCTGAGGCAGCTGTAAGCAAACTGCAGCTTAAAAGTTGAGATGCAATACATAGGAGAGATTTATCACCGCACGGCAAGAGTGGCCACGGCGAGTGTCCACTTTCGCCGTTTGCCTTGTACATAAGATTTTCTTCCCTTTTTCTTTCGCCGAGAAGAGGTTAATTCCTGGAAAAAAGTTGGTCAAAACTATTTCTTGTAGGTGATACAAAGGTAGATGAAATTCCACGGTTAAAATCATTTCACAACCGAAGTGACGCGAGCTTACACGAAGCTAAAGTAGTAAGGTTTATGTGGAACGTGAAAGGACAAGCTGAAGTTTGCCGCTTCACGTAAAAGCGGTGCTAAATCTTCCTAATTAAATAATTTACTCGCATGATTCAAGCTAAACATCTTTGTTGAAATGGCTATCTTTAAAATAAGGAACGGGAAATGGAGGGAACGGGGAATGGGGAATCTTTAAAAGGGGGAAACCTTTAAAAGCTGGAATCTTTAAAAGCGGGAATCTTTAAAGTAAAGGAATCTTTAAAAGCGGGAATCTTTAAAAGCAGGAACCTTTAAAAGGGGGAATCTTAATTAAAACGGAGAATCTTTTCGTAAAATCCGTTCCTTTTTTTTTTACCGTTCTCCCTTTTACCGTTCTCCCTTTTACCGTTCTCCCTTTTACCGTTCTCCCTTTTACCGTTCTCCCTTTTACTTTCTCCCTTTTACTTTCTCCCTTTTACCGTTCTCCCTTTTACCGTTCTCCCTTTTACCGTTCTCCCTTTTACCGTTCTCCCTTTTACCGTTCTCCCTTTTACCGTTCTCCCTTTTACCGTTCTCCCTTTTACCGTTCTCCCTTTTACCGTTCTCCCTTTTACCGTTCTCCCTTTTATCGTTCCCCCTTTTACCGTTCTCCCTTTTACCATCCCCCCTTTATCGTTCCCCCTCTTACCGTTCTCCCTCTTACCGTTCTCCCTTTTACCGTTCTCCCTTTTACCGTTCTCCCTTTTATCGTTCTCCCTTTTACCGTTCTCCCTTCTACCGTTCTCCCTTTTATCGTTCCCCCTTTTACCGTTCTCCCTCTTACTGTTCTCCCTTTTACCGTTCCCCCTTTTACCGTTCCCTTATGTAAAGATAGTCACCTTAAGGTTACTCGAAGGAGGTTAGCAAAGAGTTAGGGAGGGGGATGGGGAGTCCCTGATCCCGTTTCACGCAAAAATTCATACGTCACGTATTTGAATGAGAAAACTTGCAATCTCTCTTCTTCTCTTCAATGCTTCGGGCAAGGACTAAATAAATTCACGGGTCCCATATATTTCAGGTGGCAAATCATATCCCACGTTGACATTAGTTCACGAATTACGCTTGCCTCTGTAAAAATTTACGCATCGCGTTAATTTTGGCCTTTATTAATCACACATAACTTACACTCCTTTGCCTTCCTCTTAAAGGTGTCTTATTTCTGTTTTCGTTGAGATGATACTCAAAAAGTCCAAAACACTCATAAGAAAAAGAAACAAACGGCACACATAACATTGTCTGGGACCCCACAAATGCATCAACTGTATAATGAATTAGTATTTCACTTTCAGAACCATTTTTGACAATCCTTTACCACTGTTGCCAGATGGAATTTTCGACAAAATGACAAACAATACTAAGGTGTAAGTAAAGACGGGAAGTTATACACATCAAATAGCTTAGATAATCACAACAGTATTGCCAGTCCTCCTTGTTACTTTCATGTATCGCCATTACATTATTGTCATTATTATCCTTGCCGTTGACTTCATCACTGTTACCCTTATCGACTGTACCATTGACCATTTGTTTTCCAGTTTGGCTGCAAGCCCAGAGTGTTTGGTGTTTTTTTTATGTTTTTGTTTTTGTTTTTTAATGTTTATGATTTTTTATGTATTTTGTTGTTGTTGTTGTTGTTGTTGTTGTTTTATGTTTTTAAAACCCATGTAAGATTCAGCCACGTAAGCCGCTTGGCTAATTGATCTTATAGCAATTTCCATAATGATTGCGTTATTTTTTCAATCTTTACAACTTAGATTTATTTTATTCTTAATCTAATAATTGACAGATCATTGACGTGTAAAAATCTTCTTCAACTGCCTCGAGGAAGATATATGGCGACAATGTAAGTAGGCCTTAAATTCAATTTACTCTACACGCTATAAGCCTTTCAATAATGGACATCTAAACTAATAAATATCCAACTTCGTGCAGGTATTTTTCGAAAAAAAAGGTTATTCACAGCTAGCCTTGGTATAAACCTCTGCCTGGCCTAACCAAAGCATATTTCAATTCTTCAATTTCGATTGGCTCAATAAAAAAGCTATAGCAGTTGACCGTGGACCAGAAGATGGTTGGTATGCGTTTTTTCCCTCCATCATTTGCAATAGTCCGCAGAGTTATATTTGGGGGTTACTCGCGCTCCTGGGATGTAAGATATTTGGAACCAGTTCGAAAATACTCTGAGTTGGTTATCTATCATATTTTTCGAGCTCGTTCATCTCCCAATATTGTCGTTTTTCCCTGTTTCCTTAATTAATTTTTGCCTCAGTTTCCCCCTTGGCACAAAATAGGCAAGCCATACTATTTTGTATCACCGAGCCTTTGATATGTTGTAATTTTCTAACCTTCAGAGAATGTGCTCCTTCGACTTCGCTGCATGTTACTTTATCTGGAGAACAAAGCACCTTCCGAGCTGGCTGGAAACGCTCAGGCTTTGAATGCCGTGATTGTGACTCACACCATGTACCTACTTTTCCGTACAGAAGCTCCAGTTGCGCTGATTGCAGTCTCTGTTCCGTTGGTAACTATACCAGTGAAACAGGCTGTGTCGAGTGTCCTGCAGGTATTAATGAGTACTATTATTCTATGGTTAAGTTTCGTTTATGGAGAGACTTTAAGGATAATTTTTTAGAAACAAGCATCCATATTTAAGGGTAAGCTCTAAGCATTTTAAATTACGGCTAACAGAGAAAGAATTAGGTTCTTCAGTGGGGTGAGACCCGGTTATTACATCAGTTGGCCTCTTAGTGAGCCAGTCTGTGCCTACAAAGTGGAGGTGACCATAATTGGCCGAACTAAGATGCAACTATTATTGACGTTGTCAGTGACACAAAACTAACAAATGCGGTTAAAGGAAACAAGCGGTGAAATTTAATCAAAATCATTTGTAAACCTTACTCGCTTTGGCCCTAGGAATAGACTGGCTCAATTGAATTCAGGGGTAAATCACTATTTATCGTCTTCGTGTGGGAGGGGAGGGGGATGGTCGGATGATTTTTGTAAGAGGGAGGGGGGGTGGGATATCACACCCAAAATATCCATCTATAAATCATATCTTGTATAGCTCCACTTTCCACAACTTAACAAACTAGAAATTTCAAATACCGGTATCACTTTCCTTTCTTTATTGATGTTACCTTTGTTAACTAAGAACTGCACAAACTGGATCCTCCTTGAAATTCCAATTCAAAAAAATGGTCATACTGGAAAATAAAACTCCCACGACATTTTCGTGCTACACGATAGTAAATATTCACTGAATGAGATAAACTGTCACCTCTTTCTTGCATCGTTCTTTGCATTTAATCCTTTCACTCCCAAGATCTCATTAGTAATTCCTCCTACTGTCTGTCATTAAATACTCATGATGTCAGTTTGGAGAATTTGGTTTTGAATCAACTTGTAGTCCCCTAATTGAGTTTTCTGCTTTATTCTCCTCGCTTGTCTGCTTGATACTGTATTGATATTGCAAGGAGAAATTCTGTCTTGGTCACTCATGGGAGCTAAAGAGTTAAACTTGCCTACAGCCTATTTATCGTTATCAAGTGAAAAGTGATAATTATAATTGGTCTTAATATTTAAGTGGTTATGTTACATCCAGGAAACCCTGTTGGTAAAAAATGTCTAAAACTATGTCTGTTCCTAATAGAATTTCCATAGCACTTTGCATGTATAGCAAAAATAACAGAAATGCGATCAAGTACATGTATAAAGAGGGAGGGGGGGTGGGATATCACACGGTTTTCAAGAGAATGAAGTGTGGGTAAGTCGTCGACAGCAGAATTTAAAGGGACATTACAGAAGATTAAATTGATTGGTTGATTTTTTACTGGCATTGTAATATGATCTTTTACAGGAAACATTCCATTTGAAATGAACTGAAAACAAAACAAATCAAGAACATTTCTCAAAGTTCCTAGATTGACAACTCCTGTTTATGGGCCCATAGTAACCCACTTGTGAAGCTGCTTCCTTGTTCTATGATATCTTTACAGGTGGTTTTTATCAGGATGAAATGGGACAAGTTGATTGTAAAAGATGCAGTAATGGTACATTTGTTTCTGCACTACATAGTCCTGGGACCAAAGCGACCGATTGCGTGGCATGTCCTTACGGTAAATACAATGTTTGCTGTGTACTGTAACTTTTTTTCAACTTGACCACGCCTGAGGACACTTCCTACACAGTCAGAAGTTTCAGGCATCTTATTTAGCCAAAACAAGTCTATTTCTTCATAATGATAATCTAAAATGGATGATCCAAAATTTTACTCGGCCTGAGAACAGGTGGACGAGGCAAAAGTGATTGTTTTTTTTTTTTTTAGGTGTATGTTTGATTGTTGTGGACTTTGATTCATTGCAGAAGAGAGTTAATTCAGTGCAGAAGAGGGCTAATTCAGCGCAAAGAAAGTAACAAATCAGACATTCTGATTGGTCAATAATCAAAGAACTCACAGATAGCCAATCAAATGCGAGCCTTGGATGTCGTAGCAAGATGTGAAAAATTGTTGGCGAAACAATGGCCGCAGTTTTAAGTAGGTTTTCCTTCGCCACCGCAGCTGAAAAACAGCTCAAACAACAAAAACACTGTAAAAAGCACTGATTTTTGGTTGTCGGTTTGGAAATAGTGGTGTTTAGAGAAGGGAATTGCCAAGGAAATCGAAAATTACGAGCCGACCCAGCTTAACACTATGCTCGAGCGATCCAACGCCAAAATACATAAAAACAAACATGGTTAAACCTCGGAAACGACGACGGAAACGACGATGGAAACGACGACGGGAACGACGATTCCATTTCATCGAAAGTTATTCGGACACAGACTGAACAATTCCTTGAACTGTTTAGCCGGACTTTGAACTTTTTTTGCGCCGTAAAGATGTGAAAATATCATTGCATATTATTGTTTTGATCGTACGCGGTTGTTTTGACCGAACGCTCGGTTTAAATAAATTATTTTTGAACGATGCGTGCGCTTTTGCTCTTATTTATGATGAGCCATCTCGTATTTTTGCATGTAAATTATTAACGTAATCACATGATTTTTTTGGTGCTATTTGGAATAAACAAGCACTTGTTCATTTTTTCAAAGACCACAAATTGATCTCGCCCTACGGGTTCGTGAATTTTGTTAGTCTTTAAAAAATATTACTCGTGCTTATTTATTCCAAATTGCACTCGAAATCATGTGATTACCTATATCAAATGTTAATTCAGGTCGCTAGCGAGGTCTTACATCTCAGCCAAATGAAATAAGAGAGGAAGTGAGTGCGTGAAAAACCCTTTCCCACTCTATGCTATGTCACCTACAACTACTGATTGGTATTCCTATTGATTTTTAAAATCACTCTATTTTCAGGCACGCTTTCGAACGAGACTGCTGGATATCGTGCATGCAGATGTCTTCAAAGCTTTTATCGATTGGATCGTTTTGGCCCGTGCTCAACATGTCCACCATACGGCTTTGTTTGTGAGAACGATACAGCAATACTTGCTCCTAACTACTTCTGGAAATGGTCCAATCAGTCCGAAAAAGAGCGTTTCAAAGGTTTTGTTAACAATATCCATTCTAATGGATCAGACTACAACAAGTCCTTTTCAACGTTCAATACTTCACTTCCGAAGCCACTCAAATGTCCACATGCCAAGTCCTGCAAGGGTGGAATCGACTCAGAATGCCATCAAGGATATCAAGGGAATTTGTGTGCAACCTGTTCTAACGGCTATTATTTCCGCTTCCACTCATGTTTGAAATGTCCGCACCTAACTGTAACAATAATCTCGTCTATCTTGGTGATTGTTCTTTTTGTTGCTGTGTTTCTAATAGTTCTTTGGGGTGACTCCAAATGTGCAGAGAATAACCGAACAGTTGCAGATGTCGTCATGTCGTGCTTCAAGATTGTGATTGGTTTTTATCAAGTCATTGCTGGTATTTTCTCAGCATTGGCGAAAGTCCAGTGGCCGATCACTTTGATTTCAGTGGAGAAATTTCTAAAAGTATTTGAAGGGAACATTTTTCAGTTTGCTCCACTAAGCTGCATTGATTCTTCTTTGCGTTTAGATCAGCTTGGAAAGTTCACATTGATCGTTGCCTTGAATGTCCTACTTGTTGGCTCACTTTTCTTGTATCTATCTCTTAAAAAACGCTACATCATGAACAAGAAGGACCTTAGCGAAAGCCAGAAAAGAACACAAGTTGAAAGTTTGAAGAAATCTTGCTATCGGAATATTTTCTTGCTGTTGTTGACGACCTACCCTACGACGAGCAAATCGATTATTCAAATTCTACCTCTTCCCGGTGCGTGTGTAGAAACGTGTTTCGCAGACGACAAAAACGACTGTATCTTCCTACTGAGAGCTGACTACTCCATCAAGTGTTTCACTCCTCGCCACAGCTTGTATTGGCTCATGGCTTCTCTTTTGGCAATATATCCCGTGGGATTTCCAGTTCTAGCTTTGTTTCTCACTTACAAATACCGTGAGTCCCAGGAAGACAAAGCAATTGCTTTCGGACTTCGAGTGTTCTTTGAGAACTATAAGAAGAAATTTTGGTTTTGGGAGGTCACAGAGATGTACCGCAAGCTGATATTGATCTCATTGATTTTCCTATTTGGATCCAAAAGCCTCCCTCAAATCAGCCTTACTGTTCTGACAGTCAGCGTCTTTGGAGTGCTCTACACCTTATTCCGACCAATCAAGGAAAAGTTTGAAGACCGCTTACAAACATTTGTCTTGTGGGTCATTTTCTTTGACGTTTGCCTTGGTGCAGTTTATACGAAATGGGATGAGAATCAAGAGGAGGGCAAGAACGAATCTGTGTTTGTGAATATCCTCTTCGTTGTTCTCAACGCCTCTGTACTGATGCTTGCCATCGGTAAGTGCCTAAGTTGGGTAAACAATGACATAAGGAATGTGCATGTTAGCCTTTAAGACACACGCGAGCTGCAAAGGCCTCCATAATTTGCACGTCTTAATTAGCAAATGAGGTTTGCAAAGATCACTAGAGAAGATTGGACTTGGAATCTACCAACTTTTTGCACTACTTTTTTCCAACAAAATATCGGCGTAAAATAGCGTTTGTAGTAGTCAGCTCTCAAAATGGAATCGGCAAAATTTCATAACGGCCAACATTAAAATAAAACCTTAAGACATCAGGGACTTAGACAAAAAAAGGAAACTTCTTTCGATTCTGTAAGGCGTTATTCCTGATTATGAGTCAAAATATTTTCCCTTGTATCTTAATAAAAGAAAATGCTTCTGATAATAAACAACGGCAGCTGAGGAAGAGTGTTTTTCCTTCTTCTCGCGCCCAGTCTCTCGGCGTTCGCTAGTTATGATTGGCGCATCGAATAAATGGGGGATAAAGATTCCCGCGCTAATTCGAGCTAACTTTGTATCAGATGAGTATAGAACACTCAGGTTTAATGAGGAATTGCCTTGATTTCTTGCACGACAATTTCTGATAACAATTTAGGACATTTAGTTGAAGAATCTGCAAGGAAAAAGAAACGTTGAATTATTTTACAATGTCACGATTTTATTTTTGCTCTTTTATCTCCAAACGTCTCCGAAGGCAAGCCAATTTTTCTTCTGCAAATTATTACAACTCTTGTGTAATACAAAGCCTAGGTTTTCTGTTGAAGCCTTGTAAGAACCTACCAATAATAAAATACTTGCCGTCCCTACCATAGTGTTAATTTCATTTCTTTTCTTTTCTTTTATCAGGAAAAGGGATTGTCCATATGATGTTATTCAAGAAGTATGTTTTCTTCTGTCCAATGCGATGTTGCAGTTTCCTTCGCCAAAAAGTCGCTCATCTTAAAAATAAAGCGGTCACAAGAACGGGAACATCTGATGAACTGCTCAGCTCCAATGAAGATAGCGACTAGTATTTTCTTGAGCCCTTCACGATAAGGGACCAGTCATTATTTGTCGTCTAGGGGAAGAGGGGGTGATAAACGGATGATTTGTTTTTTTCACGATAAAATTTACCTGATTCCCCCATGAGGCTCTGTCAAGTGCTAATGATCCCTCTTTTACCTTAATGGTGATGACTGATGCCACTACGTTTCCCCTGAAAAAAAGTGATCCCCAAACAAAATTCCTCCTCCCCCCGCCTTGGCAAGATGCGTCGTTAAGTTACCAGACAGTTGTTTATCACAGCCGAATGAGAGGAGGCTGAAACCGAGACTAGATTCGAACTAGTACGCAGATCAGAAGATAATTCTTCGTAACGAAATTAATGGAGCTATTTGTATTTTGTCTAGAAGGATCAATTTTATGATTTTAAAACCTGCATGGGCGATAGGTATGGATGGTTCAGCTAGCATGTAAAAACAATGTATAAAAGTGTAAAACGTAAAAGTGCAGATGAAATCACAGATTATTTTTAGTAATTAGTAATGGTTGTCGCTATATCTTCTCCGTCTTTTACTGATGATAATATTTTGAGTATGGGAATAACTCTAACAATTTTGAAGAATATCTTATCACGTACCTTTTAGGTTATCATAAAATTTTATAAAGAAGCGGTGCAACTGCAGAAATAGCGTTAAGGGGGTCTTGGGTAATTTTAGCATCCGGGGGGATGCCGCTTAGGTTAGCCATCAAACGTTCCAATCCTTCTCAGTTCTTTAAATAAAATAGAATGAAAGAACAATCGATTAGTTTTCTAGATAAACAATTAATCTTGGAGGTAACCCTCGAAACCTTAGCTTTATTTTCTTTGTACCGTCGAAACCTAATTTGCACTTAGCCTCGTTCTCGGGGCTTTATTTAGGGACCAGATCTCGACTCCTGAGGGCTTGGAAATGGGCTGTACTAGATAAACTACCACCATCCGCTCTAAGAGCTTACAAGGGCAAAATAATTATCTCAAGAAACAGAAATACCTGATAACAAGGAACAGTTGGACAAAATTAGGGATACTTAGAACAGATCACTAACAGGTCAAGTTGAAAATTGTCAGGCTGGCATTTTGCAAGTTTATTGGGGTTTGTCTGGAATTTCCAAATAACATGTTTGAAAGTTATCTTACTTTTATTGCTACTTTATCTTTACTAAGAAGACAGTTTCTTTCTTATTTTGCTTGCCATGCATGAAGATCACTGTTAATCAATTCAACAAAACTTCCTTGAATTATACCCTGAGGCAGAAAGTCTGATAGTGCTATGTAGTTATCAACTGAGTGGGAGAGCCAGATGGGAAGTTGTTTGGCTCAAGGTCATGACACATGGGCAGAACAGTGAGCTCCACATCCCATGACCTTGTGCTAAATACTTTATTATCTAGATCTGGCCCAACCAAACTCATTTACACCTTTCAACCCCTAACAGAGACAAGTATTTAATTCCTCATTACAGTATCTCCACTAAATAATGAACAAAAAAGAAATGATCACCAACTACAGACTGAAACTCTTGATTCTTTACCAAATTCTTCTTGTTAATACCATTGTGATGTGCAGAGAAAAGTGTGGAGAATATGCAACTTCTGCTCCATCTCCTTCTATTTACATTTCTTCCATCTTGGAATGTCCAGTTTTTTCCAGCATTGGTCTGGCTGTCATGTACATCCCTCATAGAGGGATTCTGCTTTAATATGTTCCATTAAAAATTGTCTAGAGCTGTACAAGTCATTTCATATATATATAACCTTATTCCACGTATAACACAATCTTTTGTCCATGGAAACTTTTAACTAGCACATGTAAAAACTTGCCAGAATCAAGAAAGTTCACTTAATTTTTTTTTTTTTTTTTTTTTCAGTAAAACATACCTTATGACCTTTTAATGAAAAGTCACACCATCCTTTAAACACATGAAAGGGAAAAACTCACTTTGTTAACAAGAGAAACTCCAATAAAACAAAATAAAATTTGAGCATATGCTGTCGTTTACCACTATTGAATGAGTTTTGATTATTACAAGGATGTAATTAGTGCACATAAAGAGTGCACTGCATTACAGTATTCCCCACTCAAGGAACTGTGATTCTGGTAAGGACACATACACCCTACTATTACTAGCAAAGCAAAGTGACATACTTCAAAAATAAGTGTACACAAGTATGGTGAATGTAATTTACACATTAATTGCAAACCAAAGAACAAGTATAGTGTATGTGTAACTCCAAAAACGAGCTTTGTATCCTATAATGTGGAGAAAACTAAAGCCTTCGACATATGAATGCTGAGATACATGAAACACATACATGAATTGAAATCTCGTAACTTGTTGTAAATATGCATTCTCATTATTGTCATTCACTGTAAAAAAAAAAAAAAAGACCCGTTTCTACTGGTTAGAAACAAGACAAAACTTCAATGCTCTACAACAAAAATTTTAAGGGTTCTAGATTTTCTTACTTGATGAAAAAATGAGATAAAATAAAACTTTCTTTCACTCAAACTGAATGGAGTAAAAATATCTAAATTTCTACAATTTGAAGTTGGATTTGCACAAAATACTCATCTATAATCGCCAGTCGTTTTAGAGTAGACATGCGTAATGCTTCCTATGGTCGATAAGCAGCTCTGCACTCAATCTCTTGTCTTGCCAAAAGAACGGCGATGTGGGAAAACAGAGGATCTCAATTGGAGGGGGGATATCTTAACTACTAACGGTGAAAAGTTGATTTCAGGCCATTTGAAGATTGATGGATGATTTTCAAGTGAGACCTGTTTCATGAAACACTCCCTTTTTTTGCAAATACTTGAATACACAAGGTTTTTCGTTTCTGTTAAGGATATCGAACAAAAGAACAGCCTTTTTTTTATTAGATCAATTGTCAATTACTTTAATTTGTGTGCCTAGTTACGATCGTAGTTACAATGTTTATCTTTTTCCTTATTGGTTTGAAATCGGATATTTTAGCGTCACCACGCGCATATAAAAGCTAAATTAGCGTCCCTATAAGCCAGAGTTTCGTAAGATTTCACCTTGAACAGCAGCAACTTCGTTCTTTCGTTCCAAACCTTTGGCACAAGCGGAACCGATATGTAAGTGATTTTGTTAGTTTTAATTCTATATGTTTAAGTTTAGTTTTTCAACTTGGGCGATAGCGCACATATGTACTGTGTTGTACAACAGTACAACTAATTATCTTGAAATCAAGAAGTATTTTGAAATAACTAGACGCTCACAAAGTAACGCCCACATTTTAGTCTTTGGGCTGTTAATCAGCCGCAAATGGTCATTGTGTAGCCGATCTTTGAATCTCGATTAGTTTTAATTTAGCCTTTTATGATTTGTTTATGTTAATTCACGTTGATAGTTGTTATTTTAATCGCGTTATCGACATAGGCACGTAAAGCGTTTCATTCATGCTTTCGTTATAATATTATTGTAATTTCAGTTTACGATCGTGATCGTGACCGTGATCTAAATAAACACCGTTGATAGTCATCTTGGTTTTCGTGGTTTCATTACGACCGGTAAAATAGTTCCCACATCAGTGACAATTAGAAAACACGCATAGCGACACCCCTCGAAGTTTCCTCTTTCGTCGCAAGCGTCACAGTTTCCTCCATTCAAATTAGGACTCTAGCATCAAAATTAAGGCTTTCCCTTTAGATCTATCCACACCTTGAAAATATTTAGGCCATCGCTGTTTCCTGATGGTGGCATGCTGCTGTGACAGGCACGGCTTCTCACGAATCGTGAAATTTGAAAATTTAGATATATATACAAACCAATTCGTTATGTTGTATCATAAGACCCCAGGATGAATTTCGTGTCAGTCAAACCACTTACTGTTTATCTCCAAAAGAACGTCTGAACAAAATTCAAAGTATTCTTGATTGTATCAAAAATTGATTTTTTGAGATCTTTTTATAAATAAACATTCTCTTAGAAAAGTCATGTCTTAAAATGTCAGTTGTACTAGAAGAAAAAAGCATTAATTTTGAGCTGATGATTTATTTCGACCTCATGCTGCTATTGTTGTTGATGCTGTTTTTCTTTACCCTTTCCTGATCTACTTGTTTGCTTTCTTCTAGAAACTCACGTGTTCACTTACTCAGATAAATTGACAGCAATTCCACCATTTTTAAAGGTAATCGATTTATTGACATGAGCGAGTTTTAAGCCTCTTTGAGTTCCTCGCTTTTTGCCCTAATTATCATCCTTAGCTTCAATTCCCATTAATTTTTTCTGTTTTATCATAGTAATTGTTTTCTGGCCATTCAGTTGTTATTAACTTTTTCTTGGCACTAATGAGCACTAGATTAAGTTCTGGTTGATTTGCGTAAGTCATAGTGTTAAGAAACGAGCAGTTTAAATAAATATATGCGCCCGATTGAAAGGCACACTCCTTTTTTTTCCTCTTGAATTACCAGATGCTGACCGTTAATGGAAGACTGAAACTTTTTAACCAGGATGGTATTATGTTTCTTTGTCTTGATGCCGTGGCTAAGGGACACTAGACTAACAAGGGATAACGACCAAGTGAAAGATGAGGAGAAACGCGAGAGCAAAGTTGAGGCGAAAAAGTATTTTCTTGCAGAAGCTATCCTTACATCTCTCATAAAAATAATTTCATCATAAATATGATAAAAAACGAAATTAGTTAATCATTTAGCTTCTCAATCGCTCGAGGAGAACGGCAGGGACATATTTAAGTAGAACATAGGATAACAAGTGTAAGTCTGGTATATGATATACGATAGGCCGCTGATTGAAGTTGTATAGATACTTAATTTAAACTGCCACAATGAATGAAAATAAATCCACCTTTTACTCTTGCGGCATCTTTACGGCATCTGTCTTCTCATACATTTCTATAGGCAAACCCCCACCCCCTTCCCCCCTTCCCCCTTCCCCTATTTGATCTTGTGTACGCACAAGATAAGTATAAGCGATTAGAGGCACGGCCCTCTTTTGGGGAAAGGAGGTGAAATGCAATAAGTAAGGAATACAGTTTGTTAAAGTTGAAAAAGAGTGGCAGCTCGTGGTTGTAACCTTTTTGTCCCTTATTGTAGTCTTATTTCGTCAAAGAGCATTATATTGCCAAGTGATCGCCAGTTAAGGAGTTACGCTGAGAACGTCTCAAGTCCAACAATATACCCTTCTTGGTCTCTCGGACTTTGGAGCGAGCACCGTGTATAATATGCTTTTTCAGAGTCCAAAAAGCTTAAGCCCGCTTGTTTCACACTCTTGGAATATCTTTTAATTCAAATTTATACAACCTTGCCATTTTTATTTCTTTCATCCGCGCGAACTGTTCCTCTTTCCTTATTGCAACCCATTTTTGGTTCTTGGATTAGATTCAAGGCTGGTTCATTTTAACAACGCGTTTTTGTAGTCACAGCGGACTTAAACCAACTTTGTCCCCAGTATCCTTTTTCTTACCAACCTGTAGGAATAAAAATCTCTCACAGCCTATTTTCAGCCGTTTGTGAAAATATTTGTGGTAGCCATGACCAAGTGTTTATAATCTCTTTCCTCAGATGACGTAAAATATTTTTCCAATTTTCTACAGGGTCCACCAGAAACTTAGTGGAGAAGTAAGAGATTTTTGACCATGTCGACCTTTTTTTGTCGTTCGTCGTGCTCTTCTTTGAGGAAGTATATTTTCAGCCGCCGTAATTTACTTATCAAAAATCTTGACAAGTACGAAACAGGATGTACACACATAAATACAACTAATAAGATTGTATTGAGGTATTTCTTAGAGATCTAAAGTTAAGGCCTGTTTACATGGACGTGGGTTACCCCAGGTAAGTGAGGTAACCCGCCTAGCCGAGGTCGATCAAAAGCCCGCGTTTACATACAATATTACAACCCCGGGATGCTGGGTGAAGTTTCTCGCGGTTGTTATCGCATTTGTAATTATTAAGAGGCCGTGACTGTAAATATCGAAAATCGCTGGTCAGGTTAAAAAGAATCGAAAATTCTGATAATTTGCCTGGAAAACCCTTTTAGGGAGATATATTCAAAAAAATATTTCAAAGTTTGAAAATTCAAATGTGTCCGAGGAAATGGGGAAAAACGAAAATTTGGGTTTTTACCTAATTAATTATGCAAAAAATACAGTAAAATTGACCAATTCTAGCGTGCTAGTACTGAACGAGCATGTTTCGCAAGAAATCGAGGATGTTTTTACTTCAAAGTATAGTTCATTTGATTTTTATTTGTGGCATTTTAAGGAGCTTTGGTTCAATTTTAAAATTCACAGTTTTTTTTTAACAGAGTGCTGTCAAACGGTTGTTGCAAAAAGAGAAAAATCGAGCAACTTCAAGCCTTCAAAACGCGTCTTAGTATGGGTGACATCATGTCAAACTACATGCTGGTACAAAGTTTGATCCTTATACTAAAATAGTATGAAATAAAAAAATCTGGGTAATTCAGAAACATGCCGGCAAAACAGAAAGGTTTGCGACGCACTGTAGCCAGAGATCACGAATTTGCATGATGTAAAACAGTTGTAGAAATCGTACCGCCTAACAGTTCTGGTGTAGGAAAGGCTCTTTTGACGGCTACAGCATAAAATTTACAAGAATAATGACCAGTATTTAATAGCGTTTAATTCGTTTTTTAAGCCAAAGAGTTTTGTGTTTCATTTCTAGTAACTAACTGTCTTGACGAAAAGCAAAATGTTTCAATAGACCGATCCAAGGTTATCGACGCCATATTTCAAAGGGTGCAAAACCACTGGGGCGAGCGCGCGGCCAAACATACTCTGCAGCGCGAAAACAAGCTGTTCTGTGTTTGCTACTTCCTAGTTTTATTGATTTTTTTTTATGTTGGGCTTTGGGGAAGAGGTGATCAAAAACACATTTGAAGCACTCTGTTGAAGGTAGGCCTGTGAATGTTGTCACATCTGCTTCCCTTGAAATTTGCTCAAATCGCATTGGGACTCTTAAATGTAAATCATCGTGATCTAGATCATCTTCCTTGTCAGCCCGCCTCACAGTCCCCTCCGCAGTTGTTACTTCATCTTCGTTTTCTTCGTTTTCTTCGCTGGCTAAACGTTCACTAACTTTGCGTTTTTTTGGCGATGGCTTGTTGAGAAAGTCGCTTAATGTTAAGAAAACCGAAGGATAGTCAGTACTTGGATTGTGGCGAGTTCTCGTGCCCTCAGGAAAGTGATTTGAACAGACCAATGAGCCCTCCGATCCAGGTTCGGGATTGAAGTTATCACTCCGTCCTTTCGCGACTTGTTTCCTCCACAATTCAGCTAAATTTGGGTCTTTTGGCCACCTATGGAATTTCAATTCTTTTACGTGAGATCTCACAACCAGTAAGTTGGGAAATCGCTTGTCGTTATCACAAAATCCAACACAACAACGCGCGTGTTTCGGCATGGTAAATGCGTCGCAATTAGTTTGGCCGCGCGCTCTCCCCAGTGGTTTTACACCCTTTTCAAAATGGCGTCGATAACCTTGGATCGGTTTATTGCGTGACAATTGTCACGTTGGATCAAATAAAGCGGACACGATCCTTTTTTCGTCAAAACTCCATTCTAAAGCACCCTGTCCTATAGATCTCGTTTTATATTACTTGTATAAATTCTTTTATGAGTCTATATCGAACAACATCCAGCCGGCCTGATCCTGTCTGACTACCAAGTGCGGTTCGAAGGGGACTTTTTCATTTCCGGTTTGCGCCTTTAATACGGGGACCGCGGAGCTATAGGGTTGAGTGGGCTGCAGCCCCACCGACAACAATTTAGTATTATCATAATTATTTATTTTAATCTTTGTATTAAGAAATTTGACAAAGTTTTCTTAGGATTGAAACGCGTTTCCGGTGATTTCAGAAGCTCTAGATTTCAAAATTTGCCGGGGGAGCATACCTCAGGACATCCTGTCAGCAGTCTTTCTGTACTAAGAAAGGCGTAATAAGAAACAGACAAAAGGAGGCCCTCCTAGGAGAGGAGGCCCCAGGACCCTCATAGATAAGTTGGTGCCAATGAGCTCACACTACGTGGGAACTACTATAGCTCCTCCGATCCAAAATATGCTCCATGGCCCATGTTTTATATCAACGTTCATATAAAACTCAATTTTTTGAAGCAGCCTTTTGCCATTTGCCTTTTAAACTGCACTGTAAGAGCAGCATCTAACAAGGTCTTCGAACGGAGCGATGTAAGATGTCTTTTCCTCTGATCAACCCCAGGTGGTAACGCAAGATTGAAACTCTCGCAAAGGAATTTTAAGATTGCAAGTTTGAGAGTTTTGAGTGTGTTATTCTCGACCATGGAACAGATGTTGTACTGTTGGTAATGAATAGGATGAATTACATTTAACTGCTAAAAAATAGACTCCTTAGTACTTGACAAATTAAATTATTCCTCCATCGCAACCAGATCTTGCCCAGTTACAGCTTGAGCGCAGGGGGCTGTCTGCTATTTCACTTTTGCTGTCATTCTGGAAAAAAATGAAGCTACTCGTTGAGTTGTCAAAAACTCAGAGACACTGAACAAGTGTTCCCCGTTCAATCCCTTTCCTCTTCTCATTTCTGTTGCAACAATTTCCGCGTCGACCTTCTTGCCGCTTTCTTGTCCGATGGTAAATCTAGCGGTCAGGTACTCTCGTTACTTTTCGTTAAACCGGTAAACTTTCTATACTTGTTTTAAAGCGAAGCCTTCAGGCGGTATTAGATACCAGTGCCACGAAGACAAGTTTCAGGAGGTAGAGGAGTAGTTGGCACGGAACTTGAACCTTCCTCGAGCCTTGCAGCATATTTAACCTTCGCTTTATCAAGAAGTGTCTCCCTTTCAACCGTCTTTGTGCATGTTCCTAACGCGAGATGCTTTTCTGGAGAAGAGTGCCGTTGGAACTGAAACTATGCGTGCAGCCCTCTTTTGGACATGGAAACACTTGATCCCTAGTACAGTCTTTCAATTCGACAAGACAGAAATGTGGCCATTTTTACGAAAAAGATAAGAGTAAATAGCATGAAAATAGTTGGGCTGTTATCTTGAGGTGAAAAGTTACACAGCAGAAGCTTGCGGTGTTGCGTGACTTTGCTTACTCACATAACTTTTTCCAAGATATCCAAGATATTTCAAAAGAAATATCATCGCAGTTGCAGAAAACGTAGCTATTCAACTTAGAATGATGTCGATAATAAACAGCTAGTCAACAAAAATGGTAAACTATAAGGTGGCTCTTATCTATATTTAGGTGTCAGTAGTGCTGTTGAAATAGCGTGTCAACAATAACAGAGTCTTCTGCAATTCAAATTAAAAGAAAATTTCGTATCTACACATCAATTTACAGCCCTCTTCAGCAACGTCTACGAATTTTTTATTCTATAATCTCATATCATTTCCATATCAAAGAGTTTTTTAACCATCTTTAACTATCTTGTTTACTTCGTAGCTCTCAAGTACGATTTCTACAACTGATTTGCATCATGCAAATTCCTGACCTTAGCCACAGTGCGTCACAAACTCTTTTATTTTGCCGGCACTTTTCTGATTTACCCAAATTTTTTATTTCAAATTATTTTTTTATAAGGACCAAACTTTGTGCCAGCATGTAGTTTGACATGATTTCTCACATACCAAGACGCGTTTTGAAAGCTTGAAGTTGCTCGATTTTTCGCTTTTTAAAACAAGTGTTTGAGAGTACTTTGTTAAAAAATCATTTAAATTTTAAAATTAAACCAAATCCCCTAAAAAAACCACAAATAAAGATCAAATGAATTATATTTTGAAGTAAAAACACCCCCGATCCCTTACGAAACATCCTTCCTCTGTACTAGCACACTAAAGTTGGTCAATTTTACTAAATTTTTTGCATAATTAATTAGGTAAAAACCCGAATTTTCGTTTTCCCCATTTCCTCGGACACATTTTACTTTTCAAACTTTGAAATAATTTTTTTGAATATATCTCTCTTAAAGGGTTTTCCAGGCAAATTATCAGAATTTTTCGATTTTTTTTAGCCTGGCTAGCGATTCTCGATATTTACAATCATGGGCTCTTAAGGAGTTTAACAGCGGTGGTGAAAAATTGCCAAAAAACGTCAATATTTTATCGTCCTTTTTAGATTTTCGCCATTATTTCGCCATGCATTTACCGTTTCTGACGGTACAATGTCTTCACTTCGGTGTTATATGTGCATGTAGTGTTGAGTTCAAAGTAAAAACGTAATTAGATCGTTGTCGAGGTTTCATTGCTAACAGGACGTAAAAAATAGTGTTTTAACGTTTTAGCTCTGCGTGGGACGGCTCGGAAATGTAAAAAGTTTTAAAACACCCGTGTTTCTACGGTGGCTCATAGAGGACAAGCGGGTTGCCACACCTTGAGACTTTTACAATGCAAATTGTCACCCCGGATGACAGGGTTACCCTAACCAATAGACCGGGCAACCCGCCTAGGCGGGTCACCCCATCTATCATGTCAACATGATCAAGATAAATTAAGAGATTATAGGGACAGCCCGGTTTTGTCCCGGTTTCCCCCCCCCCCTTCCCCTTCCCCCTTCCCCTTTCCCCCTTCCCCCCAATACGCAGGTAACCTCACATACCTGGGGTCTCCCACGTACGTGTAAATGTAAATGAGCCATTAATTTTGTGATATTTGAGACCATTGCGTGATGTCAATTTCACAATAAACCCTACGCAAGACGAGAGGATAATCGGTATATTTTATTAGATGTTTCATGATTAATCACACAAAGCGTACGCTTCCCTTGCATCAACATTACATAAATCCATTTGTGATAAAATGGCAGCGAAAAAGCGATGCATTCTCATCAAATCGTGTATTATTACGTCAAAACAAGGTTACGCTAACAAGAGGATCTGATTACTGGCAACTCGTTCCTTGCTAACAGATACGGAAAATGTCAAACATTCCAGACGTTTCAAAAATTTGTCGATTTACGTCAACGATGGAAAAGAAGGGCTTCAAAAAGCCGATAGATACTTTCGATTTTTGTCCCAGAGTTTTGCAGCTTTCCGAACTGCTTAGATGCAGGGAAGGGCTGCGAGGTAAACCGATAGCCGTACAAAGGCCAAAAAAATCAGCCAGGCATTATGCCAAAGTACTGACAAATTTTAACCGTTAGCCTTAAAAAAAGAAAATCGTGAAAAAAAAAATTCTGGTGATTGCAATGGAGAGATATTAACCGTTAGTAGTACATTGACCAAACTTTTTGGCTGTTAGCCGTCAAAGCCATCACCCCATTGGAACCCTCCATCGAGTGGCCTCCTTGCGAGAACACAAGTGTTTCCTTTTTAAAACCCAACTCAGTAATTACGAAGGCTAACCAATTGGCAGTTCAGTCTATGGAATGAAGCTTCAACATCCCCCTTACCCGGGGAAAACTTCGGCCATTTGAACTTTTAAAGACTGATTTGTTCAAATTCCCGTATGTGGGGTCAGTCTGAATTGTGTTCAAATGCCCTAACCAAGTGCCGGATTTGATGTTCAATTTTTTCTGGTAAGAGGCAAGATCGGCGACTGTGACTTTCTGCACATTGACTCAGCTTTAATACCTTAAGATCCACACCTTTTCTTCTTATTCAGTTTCGCTCACGAAAGTTAATTCTTTAGATTTAAGCACCTCGATATTTCAAGATATAACGCTTGTATTTCGATGGAAAGACAAAACATTTCCGTCCCAAATTCCCAACCCAGTCAGGCAAGGTTCAAATTCCACACCCCTAGGGCACGGACGACAGTCAAAAGCCGTTGAGTTGCCGAGGCTAGGGGGGTGTTAAAGCTTAATCATGAGCGTTAAAAGAAGTTATCAAGCCGTCCAAGGTAAACCCCCTCAATTATGTTTCTGTTATTGGTGTTGTTCTTGTTGTTACTATTGTTTTTTTCGAGATATGTTACAACGGTATAGATAAGATATATCGGCGAGGCTCTTAGGTGCCATCCTCGATCAAGCATGATTCTTCAGGTGTTGTGGTGACCACTTTATTCTTAAGAAGCGCCAGTCCTTGGCGAAGGAAATTGAAACGTCTCATCGGGCAGACGGTAAAGTACTTGCGAAATAACTTCACATGTGATATACCCTTTCCTGACGCAGTAAAAGATAAGAACAGAATAGCATAATTATCAATTTTTCAATAACATTGGTATTTTTGTATAAAGTGTTAACGAGGAACCTCTTAGGGTTAGGGTTAACCAAAATTTCCCAATAACTCGCACTCTGACTTTTTTTAAGAACAATTCTTCGTGACTTGTCTAAGGCTACGGGAGGGAGTGCATTCTCATCATTTTTTCTTTATGACCGACCCATTTCAAAGATGGGAAGCGAACGATTGTTAAAATACATCTTTAGTCCAATCAGAGACACGAACAATAGTACTTCACAGTATTAATCTCAGTATGTATAAAATAGAAGCTTATTAGATTCACTGAGGCCTTTTCTTGGTATTTGGTAAGGCATGACTCTCAAGCAAGATATATATGGACAGTTTTCGTTCCAGCTGCTTGAATAACTGAGGACAACTTAGTGATCTGAGCAACCAGTAATATTCACTAATCCAATCAGGTTGTATGATAAACGATAACTGCAAAGCTTTCTACCGAAGAGTACCAGCTATGTTGCATAATTGCTTTTAAACAATGATATGCAAGATTTCTCCAAAGTAATTGGTCTAAGAATACAAAAACACTTAATTCTGAGTCATAACATAACTAAAACGGGAATGACAAAATGTGAAGCAATATGAAAAAGCAAAGTGGAAATGCCTAAATATACACAACATATGATGCTAAATTCCACAGATGCGACATTTAGATATCCCACTTCCTTAAAACTTCCCGGTAATTGCTATTTGCACTTTTAATATTTGTGAATGTAAAGTTAAATTAATCGATAAAACGTAAAGAGCAGCACTATGACTTACCAATGGCAAATAACAATACAGAGGCGTTAAGGACCACGAACAGGACATTTACAAAGATGGAGTCGTTCTTGTCCTCTCCTTGACTCTCATCCCAGTTTGTGTAAACTGCACCAAGACAAACGTCAAAGAAAATTATCCAAAGAACAAATGTTTGTAAGCGGTCTTCAAACTTGTCCTTGATTGGTCGGAATAGGGTGTAGAGCACTCCAAAGACGCTGACTGTCAGAACTGTGAGACCTATTTGAGGAAGGCTTTTAGATCCAAATAGGAAAATCAATGAGATCAATATCAGTTTGCGGTACATCTCTATGACTTCCCAAAACCAAAATTTCTTCTTGTAGTTTTCAAAGAACACTCTGAGCCCGAAAGAGACTGCTTCGTTTTCGTGGGACTCACGATATTTGTAAGTGAGAAACAGAGCCAAAAGTGGAAATCCTACGGGATATAATGCCAGAATAGCGGCCATGAGCCAATACAAGCTGTGGCGAGGAGTGAAACACTGGATGGAGTAGTCAGCTCTCAGCAGGAAGATACAGTCGAGCTTTTCTTTAGAGAAACACGTTTCTACACACGCACCAGGAAGAGGCAGAATCTGAATAATCGATTTGCTCGTCGTGGGGTAGGTCGTCAACAACAATAGGAAAATGTTCCGATAGCAAGATTTCTTCAAACTCTTAATTTCCCTTATTTTTTGGCTTTCGGCTCGGTTAGTTGTGTTTATAATGTAGCGTCTTTTAACGAAAAGATAAAGGAAAATCAAGCCGACAAGTAGGACATTCAAAGCAACGATCACTGTGAACTTTCCGAGCTCATCGAGACGCAGGGAAGAATGAATGCAGCTTAGTGGCGCAAACTGCAAGATGTTCCCTTCAAACACTTTTAGAACCTTCTCCGTTGAGATCAAAATGACTGGCCACTGGACTTTCGCTAATGCCGAGAAAATTCCAGCAATGACTTGGTAAAAACCAATCACAATCTTAAAGCACGACATAACGACATCTGCAACTGTCCGGTTATTCTCTGCACGTTTGGAGTCACCCCAAAGAACCATTAGAAACACAGCAACAAAAAGAGAAATTACCAAGATGGAAGAAGTAACTGTTACAGTTAACCGAGGACATTTCAAGCAAGTGTGAAATCGGAAGTAAAAGCCTTTAGAGCAGGTTGCACACAAAACTCCTTTATACCCATAGTGGCATTCAGAGTCGATTCCACCCTCGCAAGACTTGGCATAAGGACATTTGAGTGGCTTTGGAAGTAAAGTATTAAACGTAGAATATGACGTGTCGTAATCTGGTTTAGATAAGTGGATGTTGTTAACAAAACCTTTGAAGAGTTCTTTTTCAGACTGATTTGACCATTTCCAGAAGAAGTTAGGAGCAAGTATCGCTGTATCCTTCTCACAAACAAAACCGTGTAGTGGACATGCTGAGCACGGGCCAAAACGATCCAGCCGATAAAAGTTTTGAAGGCATCTGCATGCTCGATATTTCGCAGTCTCGTTGGAGAGAGTACCTGCAATTTAGATAAATAGTTTATTAACATTATTTTTTACAAAGGCGCAAAACCAACCTTAAAAATAAATTCAACTCATCAAATTGCTTACAGTTAGTTAGGAATTAGCTCCAAGGATAAGTTCTACTTGCGGACACAAAACGAAGTTCGGCGGTACTCAAACTGGCGAGAAGTTAATTTGCCAGCCGTTCCCGTTTTGGATTGAGAAGAGACATTTTCTTTTCCCTGCAACGCTATAAAACACACATGGAGTGTCCTGAAGAGAGAGGTTTTGATGGTGAAAAATTTTAAGAGTATCTCAAAGACAAAACATCAGTTACCATATGGACATGCCACACAGTCCGTAGAGGTTGTCCCAGGACGTCGCGTTTCAGACACAAATGTACCAATACTGCATCTTTTGCAATTAAGTTGTCCCATTTCATCCTGATAAAAACCACCTGTGAAGATATGTAGCTTTCCCCTTTAATCCGTGTTTAGCGTTACAAGATAACGTACAAGAAAAAGGGAAATCGCAATAACGCAATCACGATCACAATCGCAACCACGTTAAAGAGCTATTTTGCGAACTAAAACAGCAACACGAAGGTAAAACTCTCTCCAAAATGTCAAAGAACGTGAAATTGTCACGTGATACGGAACGTAACGTAAAACCGGAAAAGAAACTAAAACGGAAATTAAACGGTAGCCATCAGATATTATGTAAGAAGGATGCAACGACATAAAACTGATTATGAGTGAAAACTGGCCTTATTGGCAGTGGCCCTACAAGCATCAGCTCACTTAATACGAAAAACCAACTAATGAAAAAAAGAAAGCGAGAATGAAAACTTTATAACGATAGCAAAAGAAACGACAATGGGATAAAGGAAAATTTCAGTTAGGGTACTAGCACTCGGATTGACCAAGCTTGAGACCTCTTCTATTAAAAGAATGTAACTAACAAAGCCTCGAATTTTCTCTAGTAATGTTGTTGTTGTTCCAAAATTATTTAACTATGACATGAAGCATTTTAAATCTCTTTTATCACCTGCAGGACACTTGACACACATCTCTTTGAGGTTCATGAAATAACCAACTTGACAAAGAGAGCAGTTACGACATCCGGAGCCTCTGGGACGAGGCTTACAGGGATGGCACTCAAAGCCTGAACTTTTCAGGCCACCAATGTAGACAAATTCTTTTCCGGTTAAAAGTATATGGAATGTGGTAGAGGGGGCACAGTCACTTAAGTTTAAGAAAATAGCAAAATATTAAAAGCACTTGAAATTCTAACAATAACAAATATTCAATTCAGTAGACTTTAGCAGGAGCCATTAGGGGCTCCTGACTTAAGTGCATCGTGAAAGTGAAAGTGAAAGTGAAAACAATGAATCTAATAGTAGAGATGCCAAGACATAATATATGCAATAAGTCATCTTGAAACGTTAACATACTCACATTACTGACTGATACTGTCCTTTGGGCAGCTGAAGAAGGTTTTTGCATGTCAACGATCTGTAGATTATTTTGATGATAATTTTATTGCAGGAGCGATACTCTCAAGATCTGTGGTCCCCACCAACGGTGGTCGTTTATCGAGGTTTTTGTACTATAAAGGGACGAGTATTCGATCTGCCGATGGGCCAACGCTCTCAAGGTCAGCTTACTGTAGTCAGGTTATCTTGTAAGACCCCTTCCCCCCGCCTCCCTCCTGCCTCCCCCCCCCCACCTCCCCCCACCCACACAGCACCATGGTTTCTCCAGGACCTTAACCCCATTTGTCTAATTTTCACGTGCAAATTTATTCTTATAGAAGTAAATAGGCTTATGGAGTAGAATCTCCCGCTCGAGAACACCATATAATAAATTTGCTTAGCTTGTCTCGTACCCAGTCTGTTCAATTTGAGTCCACTGCGTTACCCAATACGAAACCGCATATCCTTATACGAAAATCAACAGATGGAAAAACAACAGTGAGATCAGCTTAGATTTAAAAGCTTATTAATCTCTCCTTCAGCACTGACGATCTGCATTAAATCAAGATGTGGCCTTTCGAAAAGCGATAGTCATCTATAAAATATTCAAATGAGTGCTTTGGATTCACTTACACTTTGGTTTCGGTGTCCATTTTGTCGAACATTCCATCTGGTAATGAGTGTAGAGGATTATCAAAGATAGTACTGAAAAATATGTGAATAATGAAGTTAATGATTAACCTAAGCCTACACATAATTATAGAGACATGGGGTTTTCTTGTTTTTAGTCTTTTTTTTTTTACCATATGGTTGATGCGGCTACCGTTTTTACTGCACCAGTATCGCAAAGGTCATGGGTTCAAATCCCGTACGGGCCTGAAATTTTTCCAGGTCCTATTTTCAACTACTCGTTTCAGTAGTATTCTTAGCTGCTAGGATCTCTTTAATTCGTTTCTTGACCACAGTGCAAATATATGAATTTCATATATCTAAAATCACCTCTTACAATGGTCAAAATTTACCCTTTGAACCCTTAGAGTGATCAGTATCCAATTTCTCTTAACAATATCATCCACGTGGGGAGAAGAATAGAGGTGATCGCCAACCGAAGAAGCTCCTTACCAGCACCTTACAAAACGTATACAAATCAGTATGGAGAATATTCACTCTCAGGGTGTAAAGGATTAAGAAAGTCTCAAATGGCAACATCTCCGTAAAAGCAGATCAATGATCCTCTTGAAGCCAAAGTGGTAAGCTTGATTAATACATTTCATTGCAGCGTTTAAAACTTCACTTTATTTTTCAATTTACTCACAGTTGTTTCAGGTTAAGTCTGCTAAAGGATTCACTTCCAATCGTTTTGATGGCATTACTGTGAAGAAAACTATATAAAGGAAGAAATGATAACAAAAACTAAACAAAAAAAAAACAAACCAAAGCAAGTCAAATTTCTTATATTGTTAACACCAACAGGACTCAGCGCTTGCAATCTATGTTACGCATTGAAACATTCATGTTTATGGGACGTCTATATATCAACCATGTTGATATATAGACGTTGTCATCCATGTCATGCCCTGCGTGTATTACAATGCACCTCTGTTTTACTTTACTGGTTTCCTTGAATATTATATTCTGTTTCCTTATTATATTCCAGGATATACGTTAACTTTATTAAACGTACATGTACTTACACTGATTGCAAAGCAGTTTCATCAAAAGCACCGTTGGAAATAAATGTCAGTTTGTTTTTTATCAGCATGCTGTAAATTGAAAAAGAGTATTAAACACAAAATCTATTTAAGAAAGGATTGTAGACGTAATATAATTGAATAAAGTAATAAATAGATAAATAAAAACCAAGAGGCAATTTACTGATTAGTGAGTGAGTTAATCGGTCAAGAGGGATTACCGACATGAAAAACCAAAAAAGGAGCTTACAGTGTCTTCAAGCTTGAAAGTCCCTCAAAAGTACGATTGTTGATGTTGGAGATGTTGTTGAAGTTAATCATCCTTGATTTAGAAAAAAGAGCATTGTGAACAATTGTACCGTTTGAATAACAATAATAATGGTTATGATGATAACTGTAATGATATTAATAACAATATCACTTTTTGTGAAGCAGGGCAAGTCACAATTAGGTATGTGACATCGAATGGAACTATTTTTATGATATAACCTCCCAGAAAGCAAATAACATTTGTGTAAAAAGTAGAATCAGTTAGCTTTAATTTTCACAGCGTTTTTGTGTGGCTGGTTTTAAGGGAGGAGGGCAAATAAACAAGAAATTATCGAAAACAATGTTCATTTCCAACAGGATATTGCTGCTAACAACAAAATACAATTTATCATTAACTTGGGAAAAGTGTTCTGAATGTTTACTCACAAAGTTTGTAATTTTCCAAGCTTATTGAATAGGCCATCTGGTATGGACTGCAATTTGTTGAATGACAAGTCACTATGAGGAAGATGACATGAATACGATTAGGGATAAGAAACAGACGCATCTACTGCGTTTACTTATATAACTATTGGAACCATGCTATTAAAAATACAACCAACCAGAATAAAAGAAATCAGTAGTATATTCGAAAGTATTGAAGCCGCCCTTTCCGATCTTATTCTGCCGAAATTATACGAGCGGTGGTGGCGTTTCCAGTTTATTTTAGGCGTTCTTTGAGTCGTTTCTGAGCCAAATTTTCCTAGGACGTTAGTCATGAGGTCGGAAACTCAGTAAAAATAAATATTTAACCAAAAAGGTATGGCTGACTGATCAAGAAGTTGATGTTTTCGCTGAAAAGTGAAGAAACTTAAGCGCAGTGGAGAAAACGAGTTCGGATGACAGCAAGTTTGTCAACTTAATTCAAGAACTACCTCATTTTTAAAGGAAAGAGGTCTGACAGAAATTCCCCCAGCCTAATTGGATGACTACTATGCCATTATCACTTTATTTTCGGGAGATTCGAAAGGTCGACGGAGATCAGCGGGGTATGCATATACCGAGAAAATACAAAAACTCGTGGGATATTCTACGGTATACCACTCAAGGGGGTTACATAACTAGTATAAAAATCCATGAACAGTTTGACTTTCCTTGTCTGTTATTAAATAAAATCTTACTTACATGGAGTCCATAATGAAAATGTTTTGAAATATGTTTGGTGGAAGATAATCGATTTCATTACTGGCCAGCAACCTACAAGATAAAAGTGTTATTTTTTTTAAACTTAAAATTTTATCCGATAAGCTTAACATCGAGGAACGTTAAGGCTTACACAATACTTAAATAAGAAAAAAATACCTTAAACTGATTGACTTGCGAAATGCATTTTTTGACCAAACAATGCACGAGAAAAGCAATTTGTAATTCGAAAAGAGGCAACAGAATGTGTATCGGGGCTTTTGATATAAAAATTAATGACTATAATGAAACATAATAGAATATCGTTTCTTTGACTGAACGCGGCTCTTTTGACTGAAAACACAAGAGCATGCGCAAATTTTGAATGAATCAGTTTGCACGTGATATGCTCTTTGCTTTTGCATGATTATTTTGTTAAAGGTAATAAAGAATCATTCACGCGCAATTTGGAATGAAAAAGGCACTCTTAATTTTTTTCAAAGCCTGAAAACTGTCGACTCGTTTACTCTAATTGCGCTCTTGATCTTTTGAAAACCTGCATTTTGCATCTTTTACTTTTTAATAAAGTAATTGCTTTCGACGAAACACCACTAACTTTATCTCCGAAAACTACTCGATGTCAAAAGTCCAAAATGATGTTCTAAAGCGTAAGAAAGAATTTGATTATTGCACCCAAATTTGAGGAAAGACAAACTTTATTGCTATAGAGAAAATTAAGTCGCTTTCTCTAATATTTTACTATTGTTTCTTGTACCAGCGTGCATTCATAATGATATGGAGCACGCAGGAAATATTGTATACACGAAAAAAGCTCGGTGTCAATAGTTGGTTCTTGTTTGCTGACATATCTTTGCGCGTGCTTCGTGTCGTAGCTGACGTTTGGACTAATTGTTTGTTAACGCACTAGTTTGAAGTTTCTGTAAGGGGAAATTCGATCTACTACGCTGTCCTGCAAACAGACATGGCATCTGCACGGACTGGAAATATGGATCACGCTCGCACCAATGAATCTGATCACAAGAATTTACTGCAGGAAACAAACTGGAAACGTCTACTCACAGAAAGTCATTTGTATACTTACAGCTCAAAGAGGTGTTTAATTCCAGATTTTGCAATTCTTGATATATCTTTGATCCGATTACTATCTAATTTTCTGCCAAAAGCACAACAAAAACTTTAAAAAATTGTGAAAACTGATTTGAGTTTTTTTCTTTGTATTACCTTTGATACTTCAGCGAAGTCTTTCAATGAGAATTATTTGAACGCGTCCTATTTGTTCACTGTTGAAGATCTTCTGAATCGACGCTCACCTTGAACTGAACCTAGTCTCAATTTGTGGCAACCAGCGGTAAGCTTTTGAGAAGACTTACTTTCTCCAAATAACTGGAATATGATTATGCAAGGGTGATTAAAGTCACGAAAATGTGGAAACTAAAAACACGGAGTTGTTCTTTCCAACAATAGAAGGAAATAATGCAATAACCATCTTTATCAGTTGTCATTAAAGGGCGTTCGGAGATGATAAACCAGTTTGTAATCTCTAGAGGCCGTGTAATTGAAGTTTTAACATTCTCCCCAGGCACCCCCGGGCTTTTGAACTTATGAAGATTGGTTTCTTCAAATTCCCGCCCCCGGAGCAAAAGTTATGTTCAAACGCATCAACCATTTTTTATTTTTTTCTTGCGCAGCGACCAAGACTCTCTACATATTGACCAAGCTTTAAAGCCTATACTTCGTAGACCTTTTCTTCTGAGCATTTCCTTCTCAAAAAGGAACTATTTGCCTTAAACGTTCACCTCCGTATTTAAAGATTGAACACTTGTATTCCACTGGAAAGACTAAACACTTCTGGTTAAATTTGCCCACCCCAACAAAGGAAGGTTCCAAATCCCACCGGGCACTGGCAACGGTCAAATGACCGTGGGTTGCCTGGAGAGAAGGGGGGTTGGGTAGTTTGAAGTTTAGAAGTTTAGGACGCACCATACTTACAGGTTTACAAAAACCTTAGGACCTGTCAAATCTGGTACAGATGTTAGATTGTTCCATCGAAGAGTGCTGTAGAAATCGTACAAACAGCAATAGAAAAAAGCAAATGAGCAAAACGCTACCGTGTTTCTCTTAGCAATTAGCAATGTCCTTCTCTGGGCCTCGATCATATATGGTCAACAAGCAAGGAGCTACAGGATATAGTATCTAAAACATGGCAAAACGTTTTCAGTGCAAACTAAAAGATAACTTTTAAAATAGCAGAATTCCGGCCGGTTTTTAATTCATAACATCTTTACCACAATAGGTTTAAACTTTATCCACTTCAAGCGGTCATGTCGAATTAGAATAATGTTTCATTTCTTCGGTATTTTTTTTTTCCTTCCTCTCTTTCCTGTCATACATTATTTAATCTTCTGCGTTTGATTGGGAACTTAATACGTCTATTTAGTGCTACTCCCGATCAAGCGTTGAACAAAGCAGGATATGTCATTTCGATGTTTTTACTTGTGACTAAAAAAAAAAAAAAACTGGGCGAAATGACTCCGGATTTAGGGCAACATGACTTCGGGCAAGATGCCTTTAGGGCGACATGGCCGTAAAAAAAAACTGGTCATATCCTCTTGGTATAGATATAAGCATTTCAGGTTTACAATAGCTGTTAATCTTGCACTTGGTGTCTCACTTACCATCTTTGGAGAATTTTAAACTGTTTAAACGTTCCATCACTTATGGTCTCTAATTCGTTTCCGTCAAGGTACCTATCAATTGTTAGAAGAGTCAAAACAGTTCTTTTTTTTTGTCTTTTTTTTTGTCTTTTTTTTTTTTTTTTTGTCTGTGGAGGCGAGGGGGGAGGAGGGAAGAAGGGTCGTATTGCTTCTGCTTTGCATAGATGCATATGAAAGTCAATCAGCCTATCTATTCAAATGTGAAATAAACAAGGCGGTACCAAAGGTACTATCCGTGGTTTAAACCACTGTCCATAGCAACGATCGCGGTCTCCTGAAAATTTCTTTTTAGTAAGTTCTTATTATTCTGTAAATAACGGTGTTCCTTAACGACGATTTACTTACAGATTTGTCAGCTGATCCGTAAGTCCTTCCACCGTACCCTTGTGTATATGAGTCAGGTTATTGAAGGACAGATCACTAAAAACGGACAAATGTATAATGACTTGTGGATGGTCGGGCTTAGAAAAGTTTCGGCAAAATAAACCTTCTAAGATTGCCTAAGTCAAACGTCACGAGAAGTGTTTGCACAACAGAACATAAAACACAACTTCTTGATCTAGTTAACATTATGTACATATAACTTTCGGACCGCTCTTCTCATGACGCATACCGCGTACAATCGCTCGGACATCTAAAAAATCAATAAAAATATCCAAGAACAAATTTACTCACAGGTCTGTAAGATTTTTCATGGCTCTAAATGTTCCATTTTCGATATCTTCCAGGTGGCAGCCTCTCATGGAGCTATGAAAAAAAGTCGCGAAATAGTTTGAAGTGAAGGAAAGAGTAGAAACTGTCAAACAATGTAACTATGGAAAGTTCTAACAACGGATTTATGAGACAAGTCTATCACTAATGAATTCTCTGTCACTTTCAATGCTTTTCTGTTTTTGTTTTTGTTTTTGTTTTTGTTTTCTTTTCAGCCAAAGTACAAACACCATTCCTAAGTCATATTTTAATAGTCAAGAATTTTATTGAAAGAGCTGGATCGCGAGGGGGGATTATTGAACCAGTAGTTTAAAACAGTTTTGTTACAGAACGGCAGCCAACCTCTAAACATTTCATTTAAAATTTGTTGTTTTCACTCTCTGTAAAATTGAACCCGCAAGAAAATAACGCAACTTTCTACGTTGATCCAGCTTTATCAAATTGATTGTAACTCGTGCGAAACATGATCTGGTGATAGCAGACACTTTAAAACGAATAATCATTTAATTTGAGGCGTAGTTATCGGTATGGCCACTTAGTCGAAAGAGAAAAAGCCGAATCGACCCAAAGGAGCACAAATCAGTTGGCTAAATAAACAACATTCGGAAGCAAAACGCTGGGCAAAAAAGTTTAAACTTTTTAAAACAAGGGACGTTATCTAAAAGGAACAGTGAGAGAGTAGTCAAGCATGCACGTGTCTGATCACGTTCGCACTCGGCGTTTTTGTAACAAGTTTCGAAATCATTCGAGAATTTTCTAGAGCTACTAACTTACAGAATATCCATCTTACTAAAGCCAGCGAACATGTCGGATGGCAAAGTAGGTCCGAGTGGATTTGAATCAAAATCCCTGTAAAAGTGCCCAGTGAGCAGGATATCCTTGTTAGATAAAGTTTGACCGTTTCGTGTATAGACAAGACATAGGTATTCAAGATGAGTAACTGCGATAGATTATATATATAATAAAAAAATATCATTATTTAAAAAATTGCGACACTTCTGAAAGAAACATGGTAAGTTTTTAGCTTGAACTTAGAACAGAGAAAGCAGTTATTATTTTCATCACGAGCGTGGATCTATAAGGAAAAAATCAACTTTTCATTAAATATTTAAACCAATACTTTCGGATAACCCCCTCCGATTCGCTGGCAATGAGTTAACGAGAACTGGATCGTGGACTAGGCTTACGGTTCCATACTTCCATACGTTCTTTATTTCTTTCATATTTGTCTTTTTTTCCCTTTTACTTGTACGACATATGTTATTGATTCTGTAAGCATGTGGAACAGGATAAAAGGTCGTACTTACAGTTTTCGAAGCCGTTTTAATCCTTTGAGAATGACTTTTGCGTCAGTACTTGATAGAAAGTTGTGTTTGATAACGCTAGGCAAGTAAAATATTTAGCATTGACTTTTAATGAATTTACTAAGTTTGAAAACATTTTGAAAAACGTCCATTAGGTAAAAGACATAAGCCAACAAACACCGTAAATGTTCTCCCGATATACTGGGTAAATACTTTGCAAAGGACACAAAGATGACAAGTTCACTTTTATTTTGATTGCTTTACATTAACTAACAGCTTAAGGTGCAGACCTGACGGTCTTTTTTTTAGAGAGAAAGAGGAAATTCATATTTGCTTGCATCACATTTATCGAAGGTCTTCTGTGTTTGCTTGCGATGAAAAGAAAAAAAGGACGATCTGAAAAAAAGCTACAATTTAATGTAAGGATAAAAGTCAGTTACGAATTTTAATCTGTTTCTTCTATCTTTTCAAAAATATATCGTTAACAAAACTCACAGCTGAGATACACTTTCTGGAAGGTAGAAACTCCCTGAAATTAGGTTGTCGGCAAGATTTCTAGGGAAACAATTGTAAGTTCCAAAAATATGAAGGTCAGAAATTGCACATCACATCTTTAATCTAAAATTTATATAATTGGGTTACTTTTAGCTTAAGATTTTGAAACAGTAAATAGATTTAAAATTATAAATTAAAGGGATTGGGATTAGAGAAAACACAGACGCTGACAAGATTTTATGAAAATTTGTGGACAGGAGATGCTTTTAAACGGACAACATATCAACCTACTCATTCGTTATAAATAAACGCATTCTTACATTATTTCCAGCTTATCCATATTCTTGAAAGTGTTGTAGGGAATGCGTCGTAATAAGTTATTCGACAAGTCACTAGAATGAAAAAGTTTATTACAATTATTGATCAAAGCTTGCCGAATTAAAATACATGCAAAATTTGCTTCCATTTACTGCACTCCATTTAAACATTTGTACATGAAAGTAAATGATAAAAAATACTTCATTCAGATTGACTAATATAGTTTTGGTTCTCTTTTTTTTTTTCTTTCTTTTTTTTTTTTCAAGAAGCTTACAGATAACCAGTAAAATCTCACAGTGCTAAAACTCCGAAATTCTCTCCATAAAAAAAACTCTATTTTTTTGTTCTGTGGTAGGTATCTGAATACTTAATGTCTGGTCAACTTCTCAACTCTGCTTTTAGAATTCTCAAGTCTACCTTCAGACTCAGTGTTTTGACAAATTTTGATTGGTTTTGAAATTCCAAGCAGCGTTCCAGTAGTCAAATGACTGTTTGTTTCCGCTGGAAGATTTATCCGGGTTTTAAATTCTGGTAACCTTGTCACCCAATTTCGATAACAGGTAAGCATGCATAATGGAAACGTTACTGCAAATATATCATCGCGCAAAATGTCTATTGTTCTCGAGAAATTCATGGGCTGTAGCGGATAATTATAGATCTGTAATACTTACGGCGAAGCTTACACTATTTGGTCTTTCCCTTCAATACATGTCTAACGGTTATTAAATTTCATAAAAAGCCTAAAATAATAATAGCAACGATGATAGTGATAATTATGATAACAATAACAATAACAATAACAATAATTATGCAAGCCTATTGATTTAACCTGAATCTATCCCATACTTTAAAATCATTTACTTACAGTAATTTTAAAACAGTTAGGTTCCTGAAGGAGTCTTCTGAAATCGACTTTAAGGAACAACTCGAAAGGTTTCTAATGCAGAAATCGACAAGAAAATTAGTTGCAACACTTTTATCATTTTAAAAGCATGAAGCTACGCTAGAAAGTTAAGAAAAACATACTTTAGAAAACTAAACAAAGGTTACAGATGGGTGTTACTGATTGGTAAATTTGTAAATGTGTTTTTTTTTTTTTATATATATTTATTTTTTTAATTCAACAGATAAACCAAACACTGCTTTCAAATGGCAAACATAGCTTAAACCATAACTCAGTTCCCTTTGTGAAGAAAGGTTTAGTTTTTCTAATCACTTACAGTTCAATTGTATTGCTTGGGATTCCATTCGGAATGTATCCATGAACTTGGCATTTAACTACTACACGGGTCCTACCGAAATTGGTACATTGACAAAATTTTTGGCTGCAAACATCACTCTCGCAAGGTGTTACAATCCACAAGACCAAGATAACTTGTATCAGGCCAATAAACATCATTACTGAGTCCATAGTAATCTGCTGGGATCAAAAATAACTTGATTTTTAAATAACTACATTAATGATTCAAACACCGTTGCGGATTTAAAGAAAGTAACCAAGCCTACGAGAAAGATCACATAGAGTGTTTACCAGTCAATACGGTTTCAGTTTTGATGATCCTCAATGCTTCTAGAAAGAAACCTGTGCTTTTCGATACAGCTTTCTTTTTCGAAAGTGTGCTCTGTAGGTCACTTTCAAGACACATTGAACTTTACAGCTAGATTGCGCACAATGACAGCGATAATTTCAGTTGAAGAAAAAGTATATCGTAAAACGCGTGCTACAACTCGAGTCCTTGTATCTCAGACACCCTTTGAGCCGTATTATTCGCTGAGTTTCCAAACCCAAATGTGGGAAAGGAAGTAAGCGCTTACTTTACACTCTTTTCTTTTTTTTCATAAAATAAGCATAGGCTGAAATTAACATATATACAACATATAAGAACATGCCTAGCCTGAAAGTCAGCTAAGAACGTCTTTATTTTTCTTATTTTTTTTTTTTATTTTTTTTTTGAACTGTGGTCTAACAAGACAATCGACTTAAATTTTTTAGGGATTTTGTTTTCAAAATAATATTGCGGTATTCTTATCGCACGATACACTGAAGAGCAACTCATTTTGTAGGATTCCTAGTCACGTCGAGACTGAGTTATTGATATTCTGTACCACGCACCGTTCAGGCTCAAGTCAAAAAATAAAAAAGAACATTCAACCTCAGCCAAAAGTTAATTGTTCTTATAATAAAAAAGGGTGTACATAAATAAACAATTTATGCATCAAAAGACTCACCTAAACGTTCCTCACGGGTAAATGAGTCAACAACTGACCTCTTTGAATAGCTAAACGTTGTTATCAACTCGATGTCTCACGCTGAATTGAATTAGGTCGGCTGAGTTTATTGTGCTTCATCAAGTTCATGGGACGTTTTACATTCAGAACCACCCTGCAGTTCAAAACTGTGACGTATTTTCCTTTAGAGAAAGGATCGAAAGTAAAGATTAGCATACTTTTTTCGCACTAATGCACCATAAAGATATTGAATATTGAAGGAGAGTCTAATGAATTTGTGACTTGCCTGCGAGAGAGTATTTCTAACTGATATAAAATAAGACCTGAACAAAACATAGCTATGTGAAGACGATACATTCATATGAGATATATTCAAATCTGAGTAAACACCATCGCTGTTTCAAGTATCACCCCGAAGTGTCGACGTCAGTGTCTTGAATTTTCGTAAATTAAGGAAACCGCAATGGTTTTAAGTACGCTTTATCATGTTCCGTGACACAATGACAAATGTTGACATAGACGCACGCAAAGCGTTGTTGTTTCGACACTCAGGATTGTTCATGTTGATATCTTGCACGCGATCTTCTAGTTTGAGAGACAAAGAAATTCAAGTTGTCAAGTGAGAATGAATAAATAAGTGACAACGAACGTAGTTAAGTTAATTAACTGTTTCGTGTTCGACCCGAATCTCATTTGCATGTATATCGTTTACAAAGCGGAAAATTACATTAAGTGTGGTTGTACTGCTTTGGATCAAGATGATTTTCAAGCATGATTTCAAACACTTTTTGCATTAAGGAAGAGCGCCTTTTTCTTTTAACGCCCAATTAGCATTGTTCCCAATAACGTGCTGAGCGAACAGTTATTTGAAGAGTTTGTTTCCTGTTTGGTTCATGAGCTAAGCTTTCTTACTTTCGTTTGTTCTGCTTTGGATCAAGATGATTTTCAAGCATGATTTCAAAAACTTTTTGTACTAAATTTTCTATGCACCGCTTATATATTCCATAATAAAACATCCCGTTCGTACCCTTGGCCGTATGAAATAAACAAATCGAAAAAAAACTTTTTTACAAACATTTTTACGAAGGAAGAGCGTAAGAAGAACTGCTGAACGAGGTTGCTTCCTGTTTGGTTCATGAGCTAATCTTTCTTACTTTCGCCTCCGGTTAGATTTTTTGCATAATGATTGAAAAATAATTATAGGTTTGGAACTATTGTTAAATTGTAGTTAATGTCACAAATCTTGATTACGACAAGAGATCGATAAAGGCTCGTTGAAGAACACCTGAATAAAAAGGTAAGTGATCTTTCAATTCAACTGAATTTCAACTGAGGAAAGCGTCGATGCACGAGGAATTTGAGAGTTCTTCATAGTACGTAGAGGCGGGCGCGGGAAATAAACATTTAAGGCCCGTGTCTGAATAGTCAAAGTAATTAAAAGTCCATAAACCTGTATGAGTTCGTCATGTTTTTATTTAAGGTCGAGATATGAATGATTCAGGGAAAAGTCAAAATTGAAAATATCAGGAAAGAAAACGGAATAGACTGGATTTTGAGTTAAGTCTAACATAGAGTACCACGACTTTCGACTCACAATACATTTCTTTCTTATGTTCCTTCCTGAAAAGAAATATGATTCGTCATTTTATAGACAAAAATATAAATATATCTCGCACAAACGCTGCTAGATATGCATAGGCAATTTTCAGGTGATTTTGCTAATTCCATCGGTTATGACTTGAACATATTTTGTCAATAGTTTTACCAAAGTGATCATTCATTTCCTGTCACGAGGATTGAGAGAGGTTTCAATTTTCGTTTATTTCGCTCTGACGAAGGGCTAACGAAGGGTTAACGCTAGAAACGTCACCTTTTTCACACTTTACGGTGGCTAAATTACGTTTTCAACTCAGTTGTTAACACTAAATTACTTGCTATACTCTCCCACCGACGTAGCACCACAGTTTCTTTAGAAACTTACCCGTTTATTTAAGACACGGTTTACTGCAAAGATAGAGCACAATTTCTGAATTTATAGATAAACCTACTTGATGAAGAGGGTTGTAGGTATTTATATCAAGAGGATGTTTGTTTTTATCACATTACAATTTTCTGTAGGTCCCTTATGGACAACTTTCGATCCATAGATTTTATCTCAGTAATATCGAAGCATTAACTTTAATAAAAATTAACTTGTCTTCCTAAAAATACGCATAACACTCAGAAAAGTTACTCAGTTTTTACAAACGTACTTGTTTTACATGCTAGGAATAATAGGTGAAGGTTTTTTAATTTCATCAGAAAGATTTGTTGCGTCGTACATCAAAATTAACTCTTTTCCACAGATATTGCTATCCACTTCTCGGATACGAAGAAAATGATGATTTCAGCCATTCAGCAGTGGCGAACTATCTCCTTGAACTTGTTCCTTTTCGTTATCGGTGGAGGAGCAGGATATCCCTCGGGAATAGAATTTAAAAATGCGTCGATCTGTGATGGTTAGTTGTTTCATTTCATTTTTATTGAAATTGTTTCAGTGAACTCTGAACATTTTCCTGTTATTAAAACAGGATAGGAAAGGGTAGTCGGCGGTACGCATTCGGAGTCGACTAAGTGCAATAAGGCATCAAAGTCTGGATTAAAGATAGAGTCAAATGCATTCGTTTATTAAAAGCTTTAATGTGGGAAAATCATTTTTGGTTCTTCAGCAAAGACAGTCGCCTGGTCATTATATTTTAATGAGTTAAAAAGTTTTTTTATGATCATGATTTTCTGACGAGTTTACCAGCCTTTTTAAGATGGTATGGAACACAATAATGACACTTTCAGTGAAAGTTTCGATTTGTCGACAGGCTTTCATGACCATACAGCAAAAATCAAAATATCTCCATGGCCTTTTATAGCGACTGGAACTATCGCCACTGTAAGTGTAACACTAACCCCCGGTAAGTTGATTACAGAACTAAAGAGAATTATAACATGATTTAGACATGACGCGTGCTCTGATTGGTCAGAAATCTATTGTACATTTACCTGTAAGCTCATAGAAAATGAAACATCTTTCCTCCTTTTCAAATGGCGCCACACAAGGCGAATTCTTAGAATTTCATCTTTTAAAGACCTTTGGTTTGGAGAAAACCAAGAGGACACTTGAACGTCAAAAACAACGACAAATGTTTCATTATTTTAGCATGATCAAATCTTTCATTTAAAACTCAGTTTAAGTAACTGGTTGCTCCGTCTTACGCCTTTATTTTTCACTGCGCGGTTGAAATAAAAGAGCTTCAGTAATTCTCGACTAGAATTCCCTAAAGTGCTCGCTGAGAATGAAAAGTTGGCATGTTTTTGCTTCAAGAAAATTGTAGCGACAAACTAAGAAGATTTTCATTGAGGTGTTTACTGAAAATCATATTTATATAAAAAAAAAGATATTTGCAAAGTGAATGTGCTTTCAAGATTTATGGCAATGTCGTTTACTGTCCGCGATTTCAGCTGCAAAGCTTTAAAAGAGTTTCAAAAGTCGTGTTTTTCCATTAATTACGAGTGTCTTGTTCTGATTCAAAAGAATAAAGGAAATTTTTTCATTACATAATTTATTTGTGGTTGTCCCGCGCGCTCGTCTATCGCGTCCTATTTTGGTTGAAAAGAAATTTTCGAACTTTTCGATCCTCAGCGGTCAGTCCGTAAGTCATGACCTCGAACCGAATATTTTCCCGTCCGACCCTCGCTCTCAATTAAATATTACATAGTATTTAAAATTCTATTTTTTAGTGAGGCTCTGAGGGTTTCTCTAGAGTGCGAATGAAAAAAAACATTGGCACAATACTACGTAAAAAAGGGAGAAAAAAGAGAAAGAAAGCTAGGCTAAAGGAAAGGGAATTCAGATACATAACGACGAGAAAGAGTGTCGATACACCGTTAAAACTGGAACCTAACGATAGAAAGTTTAAAGAAGAATTTGCCATTCAAATTCAAATTTATTTCAGACTTGTTTCAGAAAATAGGGCACAATAGTCGCAATGGTACAATTTTAGCATAAAAACTGCCTCCCTTTCAACTCCCGGTTACGCGAGCTTCGACTGTACCTTATCAATGACTAATCCTTTTCTTCTTCAGCGGTTGATGTCCTAGACGCGTACTCGAATTACATAATAAAGTCAGAATCGGACGGAAAAGTCATTCTCAAGGAGAGGGAAAATGTTTGCAAAAAAGCAGATTTCCAAGAATTATGCAGCTTACCTGCAGACGGTAAGTAGGGTATATAATGATCAGAATGAAAATGTAATGCTCGGTTCAAAATTGATAAAGTTGTTAATGCAGTGGCAGATCAAGTAAGTTTGACTGATCTGTCTATGCGTCGACCTTCTGTTCTATTTGAGTCTAGAATCTTCTTATGCAGGAACAGAATACTGAGACCTCAACAGTTTATGCTCTGATCTTTTAATTTACCAAATCTGATCTCCCATCCCTTCGTTTTCTTTTGAAAACGCATACTCTTTGAAACGTTTTGACAAATCATGCAAACTAAAAACGCCCAATTGCAAGAACGCCGATGACAGTAGAAGCTCTTGGACACAGTCAGTTCAAACGCGCCAGTCGTTTTAGAGTAGACATGCGTAATGGCTTCCTGCGGTCGATATGCAGCTCTGCAATCAATCTCTTGCCTTGCCAAAAGAACGGAGATGTGTAAAAACAGAGGATCTCAATTGGAGGGAGGGATATTTTAACTATTAGCGGTGAAAGGTTGATTTCAGGCCATTTTAAGATTGATGGATGATTTTCAAGTGAGACTTTTTTCATCAAACACTCCCTTTTTTGCAAATACTCGAATACACAAGGTTTTTCTTTTCCTCCATTCAAATTAGGACTCTAGCACTAAAATAAGGGCTTTCCCTTTAGATCTATCCACACTTTGAAAATATTTAGGCCATCGCTGTTTCCTGATAGTGGCATGCTGCTGTGACAGGCACGGCTTCTCACGAATCGTGAAATTTGAAAATTTAGATATATATACAAGCCACATCGTTATGTTGTATCATAAAACCCCAGGGTAAATTTCGTGTCAGTCAAACCACTTACTGTTTATCTCCAAAAGAATGTCTTAAAAAAATTCAAAGTATTCTTGTTTGTATCAAAAATTGATTTTTTGAGATCTTTTCTGTAAATAAACATTCTCTGAGAAAAGTCACGTCTTAAAATGTCAGTTGTACTAGAAGAAAAAAGCATTAATTTTGAGCTGATGATTTATTTCGACCCCATGCTGCTATTGTTGTTGATGCTGCTTTTCTGTACCCTTTCCTGATCTACTTTTTTGCTTTCTTCCAGAAACTCACGTGTTCACTTACTCATATAAATTGACAGCAATTCCATCATTTTTCAAGGTAATCGATTTATTGACATGAGCGAGTTTCAAGCCTCCTTGAATTCCTTGCTTTTTGCCCTAATTATCATTCTTAGCTTCTATTCCCATCAAAATTTTTCTGTTTTTCTCACAGTAATTGTTTTCTGGCCATTCAGTTGTTATTAACTTTTTCTTGGCACTAATGAGCATTAGATTTAGTTCTGGTTGATTTGCGTAAGTCATATTGTTAAGAAACGAGAAATAGGTTAAATAGATATATGCGCCCGATTGAAAGGCACACTCCTTTCTTTTTTCCTTGAATTACCAGATGCTGACCGTTAATGGAAGATGGCAACTTTTTAACCAGGATGGTATTATGTTTTTTTGTCTTGATGCCGTGGCTAAGGGACACTAGACTGAGTCAAACAAGGAATAACGACCAAGTGAAAGATAGGGAGAAACGCGAGCGCAAAGTGGAGGCGAAAAAGTATTTTCTTGCAGAAGCTATCGTTACATCTCTCATAAAAAAATAATTTTTATCATCAATATGATGACGAAATTAGTTAATCATTTAGCTGCTCAATCGCTCGAGGAGAACGGCAAGGACATATTTAAGTAGAACATAGGATAACAAGTGTAAGTCTGGTATTTGATATACGATAGGCCGTTGATTGAAGTTGTATAGATACTTAATTTAAACTGCCACAATGAAAATAAATTAACCCTTTACTCTTACGTCATCTGTCTTCTCCTACATTTCCATAAGCAACCCCCACCCCCTCCCCCCTCCCTCCTTCCCCTATTTGATCTTGTGTACGCACAAGATAAGTATAAGAGATTAGAAGCACAGCCGTCTTTTGGGGGAAGGAGGTGAAATGCAATAAGTGAGGAATGCAGTTTTTTAAAGTTTAAAAAAGGTGGCAGCTCGTGGTTGTAACCTTTTTGTCCCTTATTGTGGTCTTATTTCATCATAGAGCATTATATTGCCAAGTGATCGCCAGTTAAGGAGTTACGCTGAGAACGTCTTAAGTCCAACCATATACCCTTCCTTGATCTCTCGGACTTTGGAGGGAGTACCGTGTGTAATATGCTTTTTAAGAGTCCAAAAGCTTAAGCCCGCTTGTTTCGCACTCTTGGAATATCTTTCTAATTCAAATGTATGCAACTTTGCTATTTTTTTTCTTTCATTCGCGCGAACTGTTCCTCTCTCCTGATTGCAACCCATTTTTGGTTCTTGTTTTAGATTCAAGGCTGGTTCATTTTAATAACGCGTTTTCGTAGTCACAGCGGACTTAAACCAACTTTGTCCCCAGTATCCATTTTCTTACCAACCCCTAGGAATACAAATCTCTACCAGCGTACTTTCAACCGTTTGTGAAAATATTTGTGCCAGCCATGACCAAGAGTTTATAATCTCTTGCCTCACATGACATAAAATATTTTTTCCAAATTTCTACAGGGTCCACCGGAGACTTAGTAGAGAAGTAAGAGATCCTCTTAGACCATGTTGATCTTTTTTGTAGTTCGTCGTTGCCATGGATGTCATGTTTTTCAGTTCACGTGGTCAACGAAAAATAAAACGAGTGAAAATTGCTCAGGTTACTTTCAAATAACTAATTCTTAGGGGAGTTTCAAACATAATCAAAGAAAAGTGGGTTTGCAACTATTGCGTGGAAGTAGTTTGAAAATGTTTTTTTCTCGTGGTCATCAATGACTTTAGAGATGGAACAATTATTTAACTCGCTCACCCCACCCCACTCCTCCCCACCCCTCCCCACCCCTCCCCTCCCCCATCTTTCTCTTTTCTTTCCTGTGAGCTGTCTACCTTCACTTTTGAACTAATTTGGAGATTAACACAAGCTGACGTAATAAATGTAAAACATCGATCATTAATTTACCAGATAAGTATTAAATTTATTAGTATCGTTCATTCATTTTAGACTCTGAGACCTTGTCTTACAGTATTTTTTGTTTCAAGATGACTCTTTTGATTATTAAATATCTAAGTGACCCACTTTATAAACAGGTCGTCAGTTCCATTCTATTTTGAAGTGATATATTACTCCCTATGATCTATTCGCACTCGTTGTTTAAGGGTGGGGTGTAACTCATTACTAGTTTACACTCCCCTAGGTAGGTTTATCATTGACAATTCTTTTAGTAAGTCAATGTTGTAGGGTCTTTATTGTCATAGACATTTGGAAGTTTCAACACAAAAACTTTTCCATTTCATTGTCTAATCTATTTCTTTAAAGTTGGCCTCTTCCTCGCGAGTCAGTTACTCATGCTCGCCTTTAAGTATACTTTTAACACCACATTAACACAGAGAAACAGGATTTACTCTTCATTAAAAAATTGAATTATTTCTTTAACGGTCAGCATCTAGTAGTTTGAGGAATGAAAACATAGGGAAAATTTCTTTCGCGTAAACGCATAGATTGCTCTGTCTTGCTTCTCTGTAGAAGCAACCACAACTACGACACGAGAATTGATAATAATCATCTACATTATCATTATCACCATCATTTGCAGAAAATCACTGTTAATATGGATACGGGACGAATGGCCGTTGGGTATCAAACCTCACCTATTTTGTGGGAAGAAGTAAGCTGAAAATGATATGAGGATAGAAAAATAAATTCAAACAAACAGGCAAAAGAAACAAACAAACATAGGAAAAGCGCAGTACGACCAACTTGTAACAATCTCAAGCACTGTAAACTTGGCCGGTTAAACACTCATTTATTGAATGATTACATTGAAAAATGGTGGAATTCCTGCTAATTTTTTAGAAAAAGTCTTCACTTGAGATTCTGGGAAAAAATAGACATGCTAGTAAATAAGTAATATCCGATGGTCTATCCGCATAAAACTTCCATTTATATATTATATTATATTATATTTTTTCGCCTCAAAATACCTTACTACCGGCAGGAAAGTTGCAGAAGTCTGGATGGCTTTCGCATACATGGTCATTCCTGCCTCTAATAAACGCCATCCTTTCCGATTCTGACACGAGATCGTATTGAATAGAGACATCAAGGATATCTACCGCTGTCGAAATCAAGCAACACTAAGAAACATGGCGCAGTATGCCCTCAAATGGGGAGAGTTTCTAGAGCTGATGTTTCGAGCGCTAGCCCTTCGTAATGGTAAATGAATAAATGAATTCTTGGTTGTGCGTTTTATTTACAGTATAAGACGCCTGAAGGCTATTCCGTGGAATGCGTCGGCTACTGAGCGGTTCATTGGAAAGAATAGTGCAGTTAAAATAAAATACCAAGTTTAGTCACTTAAATTAGCCAAAGACATCACTGAAAAAAAGTTTAGAGTTGAATAAACTGTGACAGTGTTTGTGGTTAAAAATAGCGAGGAGTGGCAGCTCAAAAACCTTTGGATCTTTCCGAAACAAACTGGACCTCAACCTATTGATCTCCTCGTGTTTCTCCTCGCTTGTTTCATTCCTAAAGAGAAGCAGCTCGGTAAAAAAAACTTCCATTTCCGCTCACAACGACCTCTCTCCTTTGAGAGAATCTAAAAACAAATACGACACAAGCTACACACACATAAATACAACTAATAAGGTTTTACTGAGGTATTTCTTAGAGATTTAAAGTTAGGGCCTGTTTACGTGGATGTGGGGGATCCCGGTAGGTGAGGTAACCCGCCTGGCCGAGGTCGATAAAAAGCCCGCGTTTACATACAATCTTACAACCCCTAGATGTTGGAGTGAAGTTTCTCGAGGTTGTTATTGCATTTGTAATTAAGGAGTTTAACGGCGACGTGTGGTGAAACGTTGTCGAAAAACGTCAGTATTTTCTCGTCCTTTAAGATTTTCGCCATTAGCTCGATGCGTTAACCGTTTCTGACGGTACAATGTCTTCACTTTGGCATAATAAGTCAATGTAGTGTTAAGTTCAAAGTGAAAACGTGATTAAATCGCTGTCGAGGTTTCATTGCTAAGAGGACGTAAAAAATAGTGTTTTAACATTTTAGCTCTGCGTGGGACGGCAAGGAAATGTAAAATGTTTTAACACACCCGTGTTTCTACGGTGGCTCATAGAGGACAAGCCCTCTCGTCCACTGAAACAACGTGCCTGACAGCGGATCACGTGCGACTTAACAATTGTCCCATTTCTCGCGAGATAATTTCCATTTATCGCGCCGTATTTTGATTTTATCGCTCGATATAAAAATGAAAAAAAGATTATATATATATGTGTGTGTGTGTGCGTGTGTGTTAGTGTGTTTGTGGCATTTCCTCTGTGGTCCACCGTTTGTTTCGCTATTGTTTGGCTCATTTAATTTTTTTGTCACATGAACGCGATCTAGGTTGGGCGGGTTTCCTCACCTTGAGACTTTTACATTGCAAATTGTCACCCCGGATGACAGCTTTACCCTAACTAGCAAACCTAGCAACCCGCCTGGGCGAGTCACCCCATCTATCATGTAAACGTGATATAGATAAAATAAGAGATTATAGGTAATGTACATGTAAACAGGCCATTAATTTTGTGATATTCGAGACCATTGCGCGATGTCAATTTCAAAATAAACCCTATGCAAGATGAAGGATTATCAGTATATTTTATTAGATGTTTCACGGTTAATCACACAATGCGTATGCTTCCCTTTCATCAACATTATAGCAATCTATTTGTGATAATCTCATCAAATCGTGTATTATTACGTCGAAACAAGGTTACGCTAACAAAAGGATCCAATTACTAGCAACTCGTTCATTGCTAAGAGATACGGAAAATGTCAAACATTCCAAGCGTTTCTAGAATTTATCGATTTACGTCAACGATGGAAAAGAAGAGCAGGGAAACTGCACAGGCATCCCACGGAAAAATTGATCAACACAAGGAAGTATAAACTCAGTTGTTTATTATCTCTTTAGAAATGTTGAATGCAAAGCGTTGATACCGAGGAGGCTTAAACAAGCCGATAGATACTTCCGATTTTTGTTCCAGAGTTTTGCAGCTTTCCGAACTGCCTAGATGCAGGGAGGGGCTGCAGACTGCGCGACATATACTGCTTAGAACTTCAAGAGGCTCGCAATGAGGTTAACCGATAGCCGTAAAAAGGCCAAAAAAATCAGCCAGCCATTAAGCAAAAGTACTCACAAATTTCAACCGTTACCTTTAAAAAAAGAAAACCGTAAAAAAAAATTCTGGTGACTGCTATGGAGGGATATTAACTGTTAGCCGTACATTGACCAAAATTTTGACTGTTAGCCGTAAAAGCCATCACCCCATTGGGACCCTCCATCGAGTGGCCTCCTTGCGAGAACACAAGTGTTTTCTTTTTAAACCTAGCTCAGTAATTACGAAGGCTAACCAATTGGCAGTTCGGTGTATGTAATGAAGCTTCAACATTCACCAAGGGCAAACCCCAGTCATTTGAACTTTTAATGACTGATTTGTTCAAATTCCCGTATGCCGGGTCAGGCTAAATTGTGTTCAAATGCCCTAACCAAGTGCCGGATTTAATGATCAATTTTTTTTTTTGGTAAAAGGCAAGATCGGCGACTGTGACTATCTGCACATTGACTGAGCTTTAATACCTTAAGATCGCACACCTTTTCTTCTCACCCAGTTTCACTCGCGAAAGTTAATTCTCAAGATTTAAGCACCTCGATATTTAAAGAAATACACGCTTGTATTTCGATGGAAATACTAAACACTTCCGTTTCAAATTCCCACCCAGCCAGGCAAGGTTCAAACTCCACACCCCTAGGGCACGGACGACAGTCAAAAGCCGTTGAGTTGCCGAGGGGAGGGGAGGTGTTAAGGCTTGATCATGAGAGCTAACATGAACGAAGTAATCAAGCCGTCTAAGGTAAACCCCCTCAAGTATGTTTCTGTTGTTGGCGTTGTTCTTGTTGTTGTTTTTTTTTCCAGATTTGTTATAACGGTATAGATAGAATATATCGGCGAGGCTCTTGGGTGCCATCCTAGATCAAGAATGATTCTTCAGGTGTTGTGGTGACCGCCTTATTCTTAAGAGGCGCCAGTCCTTGGCGAAGGAAATTGAAACATCTCATCGGGCAGAAGGAAAAATACTTGCGAAATAACTTCACATGTGATATTCCCTTTCCTGACGCAGTAAAAGATAAGAACAGAATAGCATAATTATCAATTATTCAATAACATTTGTATTTTTGTATAAAGTGTTAACGAGAAACCTCAAAGGGTTAGGGTTAACCAAAATCTCCCAATAACTCGCACTCTGACTTTTTTAAATAACAATTCTTCTTGACTTGTCTAAGGCTACGGGAGGGAGTGCATTCTCATCATTTTTTCTTAATGACCGACCCATTTCAAAGAAGGGAAGTGAACGATTGTGAAAATACATCTTTCGTCCAATCAGAGACACGAACAAAAGTACTTCACAGTGTTAGTCTCAGTATGTATAAAATAGAAGCTTATTATATTCACTGAGGCCTTTTCTTGGTATTTGATAAGGCATGACTCTCAAGCAAGATATATATGGACAATTTTCGTGCTGGCTGCTTGAGTAACTGAGGACAACTTAGTGATCTGAGCAACTAATATTATTCACTAATCCAATTAGGTTGTATGACGAACGATAACTGCAAAGCTTTCTACCGAAGAGTGCCAGCTATATTGCATTAATTGCTTTTATACAATAACATGCAAGATTTTCTCCGAAGTAATTGCTCTAAGAATACAAAAACACTTAGTTTTCGGTGATAACATAACTAAGAACGGAATGACAAAATATGACGCAATATGAAAAAGCAAAGTGGAAATGCCTAAATATACACAATATATGATACTCAATTGCACAGACGCGACATTTAGACATCCCACTTCCACAGGACGAAATTGCAAGAATCCGTAAACGGAAACGTAGCAGAAACATGTTAAACCGTTCCGGAAACACGACGGATAACCTGTGCTTCCGTTACCGGTTTCGTGACGTTTTCTCGCGTTTCCGTTGCTGCGTATACAACGGAACCGGACCACTTTTACGTAAACATAACGGAAACATGGAGTTGCATGTTTCCGCCACGTTTCAGAAATACGGAAACATGTGATTTCGTCCTGTGTTCCTTAAAACTTCCCGGTAATTGCTATTTGCACTTTTAATATATGTGAATGTAAAGTTAAATTGATCGATAAAACGTAAAGAGCAGCACTATGACTTACCAATGGCAAATAACAATACAGAGGCGTTAAGGACCACGAACAGGGCATTTACAAAGATGGAGTCGTTCTTGTCCTCTCCTTGACTCTCATCCCAGTTTGTGTAAACTGCACCAAGACAAACGTCAAAGAAAATTATCCAAAGAACAAATGTTTGTAAGCGGTCTTCAAACTTGTCCTTTATTGGTCGGAATAGGGTGTAGAGCACTCCAAAGACGCTGACTGTCAGAACTGTGAGACCGATTTGAGGAAAGCTTTTAGATCCAAATAGGAAAATCAATGAGATCAATATCAGTTTGCGGTACATCTCTATGATCTCCCAAAACCAAAATTTCTTCTTGTAGTTTTCAAAGAACACTCTGAGCCCAAAAGAAACTGTTTCGTTTTCATGGGACTCCCGATATTTGTAAGTGAGAAACAAAACCAAAAGTGGAAATCCTACGGGATATAATGCCAGAATAGAGGCCATGAGCCAATACAAGCTGTGGCGAGGAGTGAAACACTGGATAGAGTAGTCAGCTCTCAGAAGGAAGATACAGTCGAGCTTTTCTTTTGAGAAACACGTTTCTACACACGCACCAGGAAGAGGTAGAATTTGAATAATCGACTTGCTCGTCGTGGGGTAGGTCGTTAACAACAATAGGAAAATGTTCCGATAGCAAGATTTCTTCAAACTCTTAATTTCCCTCATTTTTTGGCTTTCGGTACTGTCAGTTTTATTTATAATGTAGCGTCTTTTAACGAAAAGATAAAGGAAAATCAAGCCGACAAGTAGGACATTTAAAGCAACGATCACTGTGAACTTTCCGAGCTCATCGAGACGCAGGGAAGAATGAATGCAGCTTAGTGGCGCAAACTGCAAGATGTTCCCTTCAAACACTTTTAGAACCTTCTCCGTTGAGATCAAAATGACTGGCCACTGGACTTTCGCTAATGCCGAGAAAATTCCAGCAATGACTTGGTAAAAACCAATCACAATCTTAAAGCACGACATGACGACATCTGCAACCGTCCGGTTATTCTCTGCACGTTTGGAGTCACCCCAAAGAACCATTAGAAACACAGCAACAAAAAGAGCAATTACCAAGATGGACGAAGTAACTGTTATAGTTAACCGAGGACATTTCAAGCAAGCGTGAAATCGGAAATAAAAGCCGTTAGAGCAGGTTGCACACAGAACTCCTTTATATCCATGATGGCATTTGGAGTCGATTCCACCCTCGCAAGACCTGGCATAAGGACATTTGAGTGGGTTTGGAAGTAAAGTATTAAACGTAGAATATAACTTGTCGTAGTCTTGTTTAGAAGAGTGGATGTTATTAACAAAACCTTTAAAGAATTCTTTTTCAGACTGATTTGACCATTTCCAGAAGAAGTTAGGAGCAAGTATTGCTGTATCATTCTCACAAACAAAACCGTGTGGTGGACATGCTGAGCACGGACCAAAACGATCCAACCGATAAAAGTTTTGAAGGCATCTGCATGCTCGATATTCCGCAGTCTCGTTGGAGAGAGTACCTGCAATTTAGATAAACAGTTTATTCACATTATTTGGTACAAAGGCGCAAAACCAACCTTAAAAATAAATTCAACCCATCAAACCGCCTACAGTTAGTTAGGAATTAGCTCCAAGGATAGGTTCTACTTCTGGATGCAAAATGGCGTCCAGCGGTACTCAAACTGGCGAGAAATTAATTTGCCAGCCGTTTCCGTTTTAGATTGAGAAGAAAAGTTTTTCTCTTCTCTGCAATGCTATGAACCACACATGGAATGTCATGCAAGGAGAAGTTTTCATGGTGAAAAATTTTAAGAGTGTCTCAGAGACAAAACATCAGTTACCGTATGGACATGCCACACAGTCCGCAGGACTTGTCCCAGGATGTCGCGTTTCAGACACAAATGTACCAATGCTGCATCTTTTGCAATCAACTTGTCCCATTTCATCCTGATAAAAACCACCTGTGAAGATATGTAGCTTTCGCCTTTACAAGATAACGTACAAGAAAAAGGGAAATCGCAATAACGCAATCACGATCACAATCACAATCACGTTAAAGAACTGTTCTGCGAACCAAAACAGGTACACGAAGGTAAACTCTCTCCAAAATGCCAAAGCACGTGCAAATTGTCACGTGACACGCAACGTAGCGTAAAAACGGAAATGAAACGGTAGCCACCAGATATTATGTAAGAAGGATGCAACGACATAAAACTGATTATGAGTGAAAACTGGCCCTATTGGCGGTGGCCCTACAGGCATCAGCTCACTTTATACGCTGAACCAACTAATGAAAATAAGAAGGCAGGGATGAAAACTTTAAAAACGAGAGCAAAGGAAACGATAATGGGATAGAGGGAAAATTTAAGTTAGGATACTAGCACTCGGAGTGACCGAGCTTGAGACTTCTTCTATTAAAAGAACGTAACTAACAACGGCTCGAATTTTCTCTAGTAATGTTGTTGTTGTTCCAAAATTAAATAACTATGACATGAAGCATTTTAAATGTCTTTTGTCACCTGCAGGACACTTGACACACATCTGTTTGGCGTGCATGAAATAACCAACTTGACAAAGAGAGCAGTTACGACATCGGGAGCCACTGGGATGAGGCCCACAGGAATGGCACTCAAAGCCTGAACTTTCTAGGCCATCACTGTAGCTAGATTGTTCTCCGGTCAAAAGTATATTGAATGTAGTGGAGGGGGCACAGTCACTTAAGTTTAAGAAAATAGCAAAATATTGAAAGCAATTGAAATTTTAATTATAACAAATACTCAATTCAGTATACTTTAGCAGGAGCCATTATGGGCTCCTGACTCAAGCGCGTATCGTCTGGAAACAATGAATCTAATAGTACAGATGCCAAGATATGATATATGAAATAAGTCATCTTAAAACGTCAACATTAGGTTTACTCACATTACTGACTGATACTGTCCTTTCGGAAGCTGAAGAAGGTTTTTACATGTCAATGATCTGTAGATTATTTTGATGATAATTTTAATTGCAGGAGCGATACTCTTAAGATCTGTGGTCCCCACCAACGGCGGTCGTTTATCGCGGTTTTTGTACTGTAAAGGGACGAGCATTCCATCTGCCGATGGGCCAACGCTCTCAACGTAAGCTTGCCGTAGTAATTTCAGATTATCTTATAAGACCCCTTTCCCCCCCCTTCTCCCCCCTTCTCCCCCCTTCTCCCCCCTGCAGCACCATAGTTTCTCCAGGACCTTAACCCCATTTGCCCAATTTTCGCGTGCAAATTTATTCTTATAGGTGTAAGGAGACTTATGGAGTAGAATCTCCCGCTCGAGAACATCATATAATGAACTCGCTTAGCTTGTTTGGAACCCAGTCTATTCAATTTGAGTCCGGTGCGTTAACCAATACGCAATCGCATATCCTTACGAGAAAATCAACAGATGAAAAAACAACATTGAGGTCAGCTTAGATTTAAAAGCTTATTAATCTCTCCTACAACCTTGACGATCTTCCTTAAATCAAGATGTGGCCTTTCGAAAGGCGATAGTCATCTTTAAAATATTCAAACGGGTGCTTTGGATTCACTTACACTTTGGTTTCGGTGTCCATTTTGTCGAACATTCCATCTGGTAACGAGTGTAGAGGATTATCAAAGATAGTACTGAAAAAAATGTCAATAATAAGGTTAATGATTAACTCAAGCCTACACATAATTATAGAGACATGGCGTTTTTTTTTTCTTACCATATGGTTGATGTGGCTACCGTTTTTTGTGCAAAATTTACCCTTTGACCCCTTAGAGTGACTGGCATCCAATTTCTCCTAACAATATCATCCCTGAATTAAACACTTAGGTCGGGAGAAGAATGGAGGTGATCGCCAACTGCAAAAGCTCTTAATTGTTAAACAGATTCTCCTTACCAGCACCTTACAAAACGTGTGGAAAATAGTTTGGAGAATATTCACTCTAAGGGTGTAAAGGATTAATAAAGTCTCACAAGGCAACAATTCCGTAAAAACAGATCAATGATCCTCTTGAAGCCAAAGTGGCAAGCTTGATTAATACATTTCACTGTAGCGTTTAAAACTTCACTTTATTTTTCAATTTACTCACAGTTGTTTCAGTTTAAGTCTGCTGAAGGATTCACTTCCAATCGTTTTGATGGCATTACTGTGAAGAAAACTATATAAAGGAAGAAATGATAACAAAAAACTAAACAAAACAAAACAAATTCAAACAAGTCAAATTTGTCATATTGTTAACACAAACAGGAGTCAGCGCTCGCAATCTATGTTACGCATTGAAACATTCATGTTTATAGGATGGTTGAATTTTTCTCAGTTCCTACTAATTCAACCCAGTGATTACGTGGTTCAAACCATGTTGATATATAGACGTTGTCATCCATATATCATGCCCCGCGTGTTTTACAATGAAGCCTCTATTTTCTTTTAACTGGTTTCCTTGAATATTTAGGCTTATTATATATATTCCAGGATATACGTTAACTTTCTGAAACGTATATGTACTTACACTGATTGCAAAGCAGTTTCATCAAAAACATCGTTGGAAATAAAAGTCAGTTTGTTCTTTATCAGCATCCTGAAAATTGAATAAGAGTATTAAACACAAAAGCTATTTAAGAAAGGATTGTAGACATAATATGATTGAATAAAGAAATAAATACATAAACAAAAACCAAGAGGCGATTTATTGATTAACGAGTGAGTTAATTAGGGAGGGAGGGATTACAGACATGAAAAACCAAAAAACGAGCTTACAGCGTCTCCAAGCTTGAAAGTCCTTCAAAAGTGTGATTGTTTATGTTGGAGATGTTGTTGAAGCTAATCATCCTTGATTTATAAAAAAGAGCATTGTGAACAATTGTACCATTTGAATAACAATAATAATGGTTATGAGGATAATAGTAATAATATCAATATCACTTTTTGATAAGTCGCAATTTAGCTTGCGGCATCAGATCGAAGTTTTTTATTAAACAACCTCCCAGAAAGCAGTCAGCGTTAATTTTAAAAGACTTGAAGCGTTTTTCTGTGGCTGGTTTTAAGGGAGGAGGGCAAATAGCAATGTTCCTTCTCCAACAGGATATTGCTGGTAACAACATAATTCAATTCATCATAAATTTGGGAAAAGTGCGCTGAATATTTACTCACAGAATTTGTAATTTTCCAAGCTTATTGAATAAGCCATCTGGTATGGACCGCAATTTGTTGAATGACAAGTCACTATAAGGAAGATAACATGAATAAGATTAGGGATAAGAAACAGACGCACCTACAGTGTTTACTTCTATAGCTGTTGGTACCTTACTATTAAAAATACAACGAACCAGAATAAAAGAAATCAGTTGTATATTCGACAGTATTGCAGCCGCCCTTTCCGATCTTATTCTGCCGAAATTCAGCGAACGGTGGCGGCGTTTCCAGTTTATTTTAGGTGTTGTTTGAGCCGTGTCAGAGCCAATATTCCCAGGACGTTAATTCATGAGGTCGAAAACTCAGTAAAAATAAATATTTAACCAAAAAGATATAGTTGACTGATCAAGAAGTTGATATTTTCGTTGAAAGGCGAAGAAACTTAAGAGCAGTGAAGAAAACGAGTTCGGATGGAAGTAAGTTTGTCGACTTAAATCAACAACTAACTCGTTTTTAAAGGAAAGAGGTCTGACGGAAATTCCCCCAGCCTAATTGGATGACCACTATGCCATTATCACTTTATTTTCGAGAGATTCGAAAGGTCGACGGAGATCAGAGGGGTATGCATATACCGAGAAAATACAAAAACTCGTGGGATATTCTATGGTATACCACTCAAAAGCGTTACATGACCAGTATAAAAATCCATGAACAGGTGAACCTTTTGGAAGTGAAGAAAAACCCAGGAAAGTCTATCATACCTGGTTAAACATCATTCAGAAGGTACACCACGACAAAAAAAAAAGAAAAAAACTATAGGAGCTTCATGGATTTATTCGTGGTAAAGATGTCTCGATTTCACTTTCCTTGCCTGCTATTATATTAAATCTTACTTACATGGATCCCACTATGGAAATGTTTTGAAATATGTTTGGTGGAAGACAATCGATTTCATTGTTAGACAACAACCTACAAGATAAAAGTGTTATTTGTCTTTAAACTTAAAAGTTTATTCGATAGGCATAACATCGAGGGACGTTAAGCTTTACGCAATAAGAATAAGAAAAAAATACCTCCAACTGATTGACTTGCGAAATGCATTTTTTCATAAAACAATGCATAGAAAAGAAATATAGAGTAGAAAATTGGTAATTCGAAAAGAGGCAACATAATTTTTATCCGGGCTTTTGATATCAAAATTAATGACCATAAAGAAACATAATAGAATATCGCTGTTTTTTTTAATGAACATTGCTCTTTTGTCTAAAACACAAGAGCATTTGCAAATTATGAGTGAATCAGTTTTGCACGTGATAAGCTGTTTGCTTTCGCATAATTATTATGTTATAGGTAATAAAGAATCATTCACGTGCAATTCGTAGAGATAATCACATGATTTCCAGTGCAATTTGGAATAAATAAGCACTTGTAAATTTTTTCAAAGACTAACAAAATTGCACTAGCCCGTAGGGCGAATGCAATTTGTGGTCTTTGAAAAATTAACAAGTGCTTATATATTCAACATTGCACGAGAAAAATCATTTGATTACGTATTAATAATTTACATGAAAAAATACGAGATAGCTTATCATAATCATGCAGAAGCAAAGCGCACACTTCAAGTGCAAATATAATTTTACTCAAACCCTGCAAGTGACTTTGTGCGTTCGGTCATAACAACCGCGTACAATAAAAACAATTATACACCATGATGTTTTCACATCTTTAAGGTGCAAAAAAGTCCAATGTCCGGCTAAACAGTTCAAGGAATCGTTCAGTCTATGTCCGAATCACTTTCGATGAAATGGAATCGTCGTTTGCGAGGTTTAACCATGTTTGTGACTAGTTTCGGCGTAGAATCGCTCGAGTTAAGTGTTAAGCTGGGTCGGCTAGTGATTTTCGATTTCCTTGTAATTCCCTTCTCCGAACACCAAAGAGCAGTACTTTTACAGTGTTTTCGTTGTTAGAGCTGTTTCTCAGCTACTGTATTGTTGTTGCGGTGGCGAAAGAAAACCGACCATTGTTTTGCTCGCAAATTTTCAGCGTATCCAAAAGTTGCGAAATCTAAGGCTCGCACTTGATTGGCTGTCTATGAGTTTCTTTGTTTACTGACCAATCAGAATGTCTGGTTTGTTATACTTCTCTGCACTGAATTAACCCTCTTCTGCACTGAAATACCTGAAAACTGCATTTATCTTAACCAATCAGAACTGAGTAATTTCTTCATGTATATTATTAGGAATAAAAAGGCACTCTTAATTTTTTCCAAAGCCTGAAAACTGCCCACTCATCTACTTCAAATTGCGCTCTTGATCTTTTGAAAACCTGAATTTTGCATCTTTTACTTTTTATTAACGTAATTGCTTTCGAAGAATCATCGCTAACTTTATCTCCGAAAACTACTCAATGTCAAAAGTCCAAAATGATGTTCTAAAACGTAAGAAAGAATATGATTATGGCACCTAAATTTGAGGAAAGGTAAACCTTATTACTATAGAGAAAATTAAGTCGCTTTCTTAAATATTTTACCATTGTTTATTGTACCAGCGTGCATTCATAATGATATGAAGCATGCATGAAATATTAAATGCACGGAAAAAGCTCGGTGTCAACTGTAGGTTCTTGGTTGCTGACCGATCTTTGTGCGTGCTTTATGTCGTTGCTGACGTTTGAACCAATTTGTTTTGTAAGATATTCATGGCGCTCGTTTGAATTTTCTGTAAGGGGAAATTCGATCTACTACGCTGCAATGCAAACAGGCATGGCATTGGCACGGACTGGGAATATGGATCACGCTCGCACCAATGAATCTGATCACAAGAATTTACTGCATGAAACAAAATGGAAACGTCTACTCACAGAAAGTCACTTGTATACTTACAGCTCAAAGAGGTGTTTAATTCCAGATGTTTCAATTCTTGATATATCTTTGATCCGATTCTTATTTAATTCTCTGCAAAAAGCACAACAACAACTTTAAAAAAATTGTGAAAACTTATTGGAATTTTCTTCCTTGTGCTACCTTTGATACTTGAGCGAAGTCTTTGAATTAGAATCATTTGAACACGTTATAGTTGTGTACTGTTGAAGATCTTCTGAATCGACGCTCACCTTGAACTGAACCTAGTCTCAATTTGTGGCACCCTGTGGTAAGCTTTTGAGAAGACTTACTGTCTCCAAATAAATGGAATTTGATCATGCAAGGATAATTTAAGTCACGAAAATATACAAACCAAAAACACGGAGTAGTTTTTTGTTTGCAATAGAAGGAAATGTTACAATAACCATCTTTACCAGTTGTCGATAAAGGGTGTTCAGAGATTATAAACCAGTTTGTAATCTCTGGAGGCTGTGTAATCATTTGTTATCTTATTAAACCATAACAGTTATTGCAATTTAAGAAGAGTACGTATTACAAGGTTATGCATCAATCAATCGAAGCTTTAACATCCTCCCCAGGCATCCCCGGGTTTTGAACTTTTGAAGATTGGTTCGTTCAAATTCCCGCTCCCGGAGCAAAAGTTATGTTCAAATGCCCCACTTATTTTTTTTTTTTTTCTTTTCTTCTAAGCAATTCCTCGCAAAAGTAAACTATTTGCCCAAGACGTGCACCTCCATATTTTAAAGATTGAACACTTGTCTTCCACATGAAAGACTCAACACTTCCGGTTCAAATTGCCCACCCCAGCAAGGCAAGGTTTCCCAACCCCATTGGGCACTGGCAACGGTCAAATGACCGTGGATTGCCAAGAGGGAAGGAAGGGGGGCAATTTTGAAGCTAAGAATTGATCGGCGCACCATACTTACAGATGTCCAATAACCTTAGGACCTTTCAAATCTGGTACAGATTTTAGCTTGTTCTCTCGAAGAATGCTGTAGAAATTGTACAAACAACAACAGAAAAAAAAGCAAATGAACAGTACGCTATCGTGTTTCTCTTAGCAATAAGCAATGTCCTTCGCAGGGCCTCGATCATATATGGTCAGCAAACAAGGAGCTACAGGATATAGTATATAAAACATGGCAAAACGTTTTCAGTGCAAACTCAAAGATAACTTTTAAATTGCAGAATTCCGGATGTTTTTAATTCATGACATCTTTACCGCAATACGTTGAAACTTAACCCACTTCAAGCTGTCATGTCGAATCAGAAAAATGTTTCATTTCTTCAGTATCTTATTTTCCTTCCTCTTTTTCCTATCATACATTATTTAATCTTCTACGTTTGATTGGGAATTTACGACTTTTTAGCGCTACTCCCGATCAAGCGTCGAACAAAGCAATATATGTCATGTTGATGTTTTTATTAATAATTATTAATTATTAATTAATAATTATTCTTAATAACACCCCAGAAGGAAAAGAATCAGAACCGACCAAAACAGATCCAAAACAACCGAAAGAGCGCACAACCCTGCTCATAGGCGATTCGATGATCTCAAGAATACCTGGAAGAGACCTGGGAAAAGCAGTGGGCCATAGGGTTATAGTCAAGCCTTTCTCGGGTGCTACGACAAAAGCCATGAATCACTATCTCAAGCCAAGTCTGGAATTTTCGCCCAACGAAGTGATTTTACACATTGGGACTAATGATCTTAAAACCAGGGAACCAAAGGCTGTTGCCGAATCGATAGTCGACCTCGCGAGACAGATCGAGAGCACCTGCGATACTACAGTCACGCTGTCGGAGCTTGTATGCAGAAAAGATAAGCTTGACCAGGCCTTAAAAACAGCCAACAAGCATCTAGAGAAGTTCTGCCATCAAAACGGATGGAAATTAATTCATCATGAGAACATATCTTATAATGGACTCAACAAAGGTGGACTGCACTTAAACTCTAAAGGTAATGTGCAGTTTTATAATAATTTTAAATCGCACCTAGAATGAGATAATTTGCTGTCCGTCAATGCCGTGCTAAATCGATCAAGCAGCCAAAGGGGCGTAAAATCTGCCTCAATATTGCCACCTTTGCGTGGCTTTAGAATGGCCTCACTCAATATAAATCAATTAACTACACATATAGACGAACTAAGAATCCTATTAGCAAACAACGATATCGATATTATTTCTATAAACGAAACAAAACTGAACGAGAGCATTCAAGATCACGAAGTTCATATTCCGGGATACGAAATAATTTGCCGCGATAGACTTACGAAAGGCGGCGGGGGGTATGCTTCTACGTTAAAAATTCAATCAACTTTACAGTACGATCTGATCTACATATGAATGCATTAGAGAATCTTTGCTTGGAAATCCATAAGCCAAAAACAAGACCTTTTGTGATTTTTACGTGGTATAGACCACCTGACTCTCCTATTGGCATTTTTTCACCTTTTGAATCCCTAATTGGGAAATTGGATAGTGAAAATGTAGAATTTTTTGTACTGGGAGACATGAACTGTGACATGGTCACCGCACGATATGACAATGATACATCCAAATTAAAGAATATTGCTGATGTCTACGGACTCGAGCAACTCATCCCTGAACCGACGAGGATAACACCCACCTCGTCAACTTTAATTGATTTAATCTACACCAATTGCTCGGATAAGATCGCCTGTTCGGGAGTTTGTCATGTTGGGATAAGTGATCATAGCATGGTTTATGTTTATAGAAAACTTGCTCTGAATGGGATGTCGAATGGACATAATTCAATAACATACAGAAATTTCCGAAAATTCGATTGCCAAAATTTTCGAGATGATATTCAGTCTCAATGTTGGAATAACGTATATGAGTCTTCCGACCCAAACGCGATGTGGCAGCAATGGAAATGTACATTTCTAGCTATCGCTGACAAACATGCCCACTGAAAACGATGCGCGTTCGTTCACGAAGTTCTCCGTGGATTACCGCTGAGTTGAAAGACTTGATGCATAATAGAGATATATTAAAAATCAAAGTAATCAAAACAAATGATCCCAACAATTGGGCAGTGTTTAAGAAACAAAGAAATTTAGTCAATAAGCAAGTACGCTTAGCAAAGCAAGTTTATTACCAAAATATTTTTAACAAGCACACTAGCGACTCCCGAAAGACCTGGCAGACTATAAACGAGCTAACTTCACGTAAATCTGGGAAAATGTCAGTGACATCACTAAAAGTGAATGGATTAACGATAACTAATCCACTGGAGCTATCAAACGAATTCAACAACCATTTTGCTAATATTGGTCCAAAACTTGCCAGTGAGATATATTGTGATAGTAGTAGCTATCAACGATATCTTGCCGGTACAGATAAACGGTTTGAGCTCCAACCTACTAATCCAAATAAAGTATTTTCACTTTTAAATAAACTAGACAAGTCAAAAGCAACGGGCCTTGACACAATATCTGCTAGGTTTGTCAGGGAATGCGCTGACCTTATTTGTGTGCCGATATGTGATATTTTCAATCAATCTATTAGCCAAGGGAAGTTCCCAGATGATTGGAAATATGCAAGGGTTACACCTCTCTTTAAACAGGGTAACCGCGATGATGTCAACAATTACCGCCCAATATCGGTGATTCCAATAGTGGCGAAAGTGTTTGAAAGGATAGTTTACGATCAATTGTATGCCTATCTGGAAGAACATGATATTCTATATCAAAATCAATCAGGGTTTCGTGCTACTCATTCAACTGTAACAGCATTGTTGGAAGCGACAGATTCTTGGGCATATAATATTGACAACGGGAAAATCAATGGTGTCATTTTTCTAGATTTGAAAAAAGCTTTTGACACTGTTGATCATCAGATCCTCCTATCGAAATTAAACTATTATGGTATACATGGCAAATCTTTCAAATGGTTTCAGTCATACTTGGAAAACCGCACACAGAAATGTTCTGTGAACGGGTCGCTGTCCAGCAGCTGCTCATTAACTTGCGGCGTCCCCCAGGGGACCATCCTCGGTCCACTATTGTTTTTATTATATATCAACGATCTTCCAAATTGTTTATCAAATTGTGAGCCGAGGATTTATGCTGACGACACACACCTTACATATGCGGGCGGTGATCTTGAGAGTAGACAGCTTTGTCTGAATGAGGACTTAACAAACGTTTTCAACTGGCTACAAGCGAATAAACTCACACTGAATATGACAAAAACCGAATTCATGCTAATAGGGTCAAGGCAGAGACTGGGTACTCTCACAGCTTCACCAACAATTAGAATGAACAGCACTCAGGTGAGCCAGGTTACTTCTACAAAATCGCTTGGTGTGATTATAGACGATAGGCTCGATTGGCATAGTCACATCGAAAAATTAACAAAAAAGATTGCCTCTGGTATCGGGTGCCTAAAGCGAGTCAGGCATCAGATCCCAGCATCGACCTTACATCTGCTTTACCAAGCTTTAGTAAAACATCACTTTGATTACTGTGACATTGTCTGGGGTAGCTGTGGGATAACGCTACGAGATAAGCTGCAGAAATTACAGATTAGAGCAGCCCGTGTTTTGACATTTTCTAGCTATGATGCCGATGCAACTAAGCTACTTGAATTTTTAAGTTGGAAAAATCTGACAAGCCAGCAGGAAATTCATAGAGTTACCATGGTTTTCAAATGTCTGCACGGGCTAGCTCCTGAATATCTTAATTCTAAGTTTAGATGGCGTAACTCTGCTTATGACCTCAGGGACTCTGAAAATAAACTCAATGTTCCTCTACCTCGCACTAACTATTATCGAAAAAGCTTTAGCTATAGTGGAGCCACATCATGGAATAGTCTTCCATGTGATATAAGGAACACAGAGTCTCTGGGGTTATTTAAACGCAAGATCAATGCCACTCTATAACGCAATGCATTCACGGAAAACAGCTTTAGTTATTAGTTAGTGTTTTAATTTTTAAATAGTTTTAGTTAATGTAATTGCTGATGAATTGTTTCGTGCTTAAATAAAGAATTATACTATACTATACTACTATACTTTACTTGTGATTGAAAAAAAACTGGGCGACATGACTCAGGATTTAGGGCAACATGACTTCGGGCGAGATGCCTTTAGCGCCACATGGCCGTAAAAAAAAATTTTTCATATCCTCTTGGTATAGATATAAGTATTTCAGGTTTACAGTATCTGTTTATCTTGCACTTGGTGTATCACTTACCAGCTATCGAGAACTTTAAACTGTTTAAACGTTCCATCACCTATGGTCTCTAATTCGTTTCCGTGAAGGAACCTATCAGTTGTTAGAAGAGTCAAAATCATTCTTTTTTTCCTCTTTTTTTTTTTTTCTGTGGAGGCGAGGGGGTAGGGGGGAAGAAGGGTCGTATTGCTTCTGCTTTGCATAGATGCATATGAAAGTTAATCAGCCTATCTATTCAAATGTGAAATAAATGAGGCGGGTACCAGAAGTGCTATCCGTGGTTTAGACCACTGTCCATAGAAACGATCGAGGTCTCTTGAAAAGTTCTTTTTAGTAAGTTGTTATTATTATGCAAAGAACGGTGTTCCTTAGCGACGATTTACTTACAGATTTGTGAGCTGATCCGTAAGTCCTTCCACTGTACCCTTGTGTATATGAGTCAGCTTATTGAAGGACAGATCACTAAAAACGGACAAATGTATAATGACTTGTGGATGGTCGGGATTAGAAAAGTTTCGGCAAAATAAACCTGCTAAGACTGCCTAAGTCAAACGTCAAGAAAAGTGTTTGCATAACAGAACATAACACACAACTTCTTGATCTAGTTAATTGTGTACATATAACTTTAAGACCGCTTTTCTCACGATGCATATCGCGCAGAGACGATCCCTTGGACATCTGAAAAATCAATAATAATATCTAAGAAAAATTTACTCACAGTTCTGTAAGATTTTGCATGGCTTTAAATGTTCCATTTTCAATATCTTCAAGGTGGCACCCACGCATGGAACTGTGAAAAAAAGTCGAGAAATAGTTTGAAGTGAAGGAAAGAGTAGGGGAAACTGCCAAACAATGTAAGTGTGGAAAGTTCTGACAGCGGATTCATGAGACAAGTCTATCACTAATGAATTCTCTGCCACTTCCAATGCTTTTTTGTTTTTCTGTTTTGTTTTTTCAGCCAAAGTACAAATAACATTCCTAAGTCATATCTCAATAGTCAAGAGTTTTATTGAAAGAGCTGGATCGCGAGGGGGAACTTCGAGTTTTTAGAATTTATTGAACTGGTAGTTTAAAACAACTTTGTGTACAGGATGGCAGCCAACCTCTAAAGAGGTGAAAAACATATATTTCATCTAAAGTTTGTTGTTGTCACTCTTTGTAAAATTGAACCCGCAAGAAAATAACGTAACTTTCTATGTTGATCCAGCTTTATCAAATTGATTGTAACTCGCACGGAACATGTCTGGTGATAGCAGACACTTTAAAACGAATAATCATTGAATTTCAGGCGTAGTTATTGGTATGGCCACTTTTTCGAAAAAGAAAAAGCCGAATCGACCCAAAGGAGCACAAATCAGTTGGCTAAATAAAAAACATCCGGGAGCTAAAAGCTGGGCAAAAACGTTTAAACCATGTAAAACAAGGGACGTTATCTAAAAGGAATAGTCAGAGAGAAGTCAAGCATGCACGTGACTGATCACGTTCGCACACGGCGTTTTTGTTACAAGTTTCGAAATCATTGGAGAATTTTCTAGAGCTACTAACTTACAGAAGATCCATCTTATTAAAGCCAGAGAAGAAGTCGGATGGCAAATTAGGTCCAAGTGGATTTGAATCAATATTTCTGTAAAAGTGCACAATGAGCAGGATATCCTTGTTAGATAACGTTTGACCGTTTGGTGTATAGACAGGAACTAAGTATTCAAGATGAGTAACTGTGATAGATATATATATAATAAAAAAAGATATTGATAGTTAAGAAATTGCGATGGTTATGGAAGAAACATGGTAAGTTTTGAGCTTGAACTTAGAAACAGAGAAAGCAGTTATTATTTTCATCACGAGCGTGTAACTATAGGGAAAAAATGAATTTTTCATTAAGTATTTAAACCAATACTTTCGGATCCCCGCTCCGATTCGCTGGCAATGAGTTAACGAGAACTGGATCGTGGACTAGGCTTATAGGTCCATACTTCCATAACTTCCTTATTTCTTTCATATTTGTCTTTTTTTTTTTCCTTTTACTTGTATGACATATACTATTGATTCTCTAAGCATGTGGAACAGGATAAAAGGTCATACTTACAGTTTTCGAAGCCGTTTTAATCCTTTGAGAATGACTTTTGCGTCATTACTTGATAGAAAGTTGTGTTTGATAACGCTATGCAAGTAAATTTTTAACATTGACTTTTAATGAATTTACTAAGTTTTAAAACATTTTGAAAAACGTCCATTAGGTAAGAGACATAAGCCAGCAAACACCGTAAATTTTCTCTCCATATACTTTTATTGTGATTGCTTCACATTAACTAACAGCTTAACTTGCAGACCTGACGATCTTTTTTTGTAGAGAAAAAGAGGAAATTCATATTTGCTTGCATTACATTTATCGAAGGTCTTCTGTGTTTGCTTGCGATATAAAGAAAAAAGGGCGATCTGACGAAAAAGCTACAATTTAATATAAGGATAAAAATCAGTGGCGAATTTTAATATGTTTATTCTATCTTTTCAAAAATACATCATTAGCAAAACTCACAGCTGAGATACACTTTCCGGAAGGAAGAAACTCCCTGAAATTAGGTTGTCGGCAAGATTTCTAGGGAAACAATTGTAAGTTCCAAAAATATGAAGCTCAGAAATTGCATATCACATCGTTAATCTAAAATTTATATATTTAGTTACTTTAAGCTTAAGATTTTGAAGCAGTAAATAGATTCACAATTATAAATTAGAGGGATTGGGATTAGTGAAAACACAGGAGCTGAAAAATTTGTGGACAGAAAATGCTTTTAACCGGACAAACATATCAACCTACTCATTCATTATAAGAAAACGCATTCTTACACTATTTCCAGCTTATCCATATTCCTGAAAGTGTTGTGGGGAATGCGTCTTAATAAGTTATTCGACAAGTCACTAGAATGAAAAAAATTATTACAATTATTAATCAAAGCTTGCCGAATTAAAATACATGCAAAATTTGCTTGGATTCACTGCACTCCATTTGAACATTTGTACATGAAAGTAAATGATAAAAAATTCTTCATTCAGATAGGTTAATATAGCTTTGTTTTGTTTTGTTTTGTTTTTTTTCAAGAAGCTTACAGATAATCAGTAAAATCTCATAGTGCTAAAACTCTGATAGTCTCTCCATAAAAAAAATCCCTATTTTCTTTTTTTTTTTTTTGTGGTAGGTATCGGAATGCTAATGTCTGGTCATCTTCTAAACTCTGCTTTTAGAATTCTCATCTCTGACTTCAGACTAAGTGAGAAATTTTCATTGTTTTTGAAATTCCAAGCAGCGCCCCAGTAATCAAATGACTGTTTGTTTCCGCTAGAAGATTTATTCGGGTTTTAAGAACAAGTCTCTGTAAGAATCAAACATCTTGGGAAATAAAAATTTTCAACTCCCCTTCAAATTTTGCATGCAGTTAGGCACTCAGGGGGATGCACAAAAATGCTCTTTTTAAAGGGCGCAGCACTCTTGTTGCCATGGTAATAACGGCTGCTTGTTCGAAGCTTGGGGCCTCATTTTCATACAAAAACGTCGCAAAAAGAGAGTGAAATGTTTATTTCTCTATCTCAAGCTAAATACAACATTACAAATTGGCACTTCTACCATACATAGTAACATCATTCATCTTCACATTGATACAGTCAATTCTCCCTGGGAGGGAAGTTGAACACACTAACAGATTATTCATTTCGGTACAGTTCCGGTCATCTTTGTTGTCGGGCAAAACAGGGAAAACGTTTTATCTCCTCGTATCGTGACAACGTACATGTTTATGAGAAATGACCAGTGTGAGGATAGTTTCATGTAGATCAGCCGACTTCAACATGTTTCAAATGACATACAAGTAAAACAGTGTATCTTCAGAGGACTTCAGATCGCTCAAATTCCCATGAAAGAAGGTGCAGCACTCGGAATCGGGATGATATGCACACGATTTGAGGTATATGTTTGTAGTTACGTCGAGTAGTCCTCCATGAAGGTTGATCAATTTTATTTTAAAAGATGACAAGCAGAGGCGAGATTTCTCTTCGGGATATTTTTCATAAGATGACATCCTTTCAAAGCTTTAGATGTTTCATTTTTCTAAAACATTTGTTGTCGAGAACATTCGATGTAAACATCGCCAAATTATGCAATATCTGATTTTTGAGCTTCGTTCGCGAATTGCTCCTATGGAAAGTAAAGGCAGGCCCGCAAAGATTTAACATTTTTAAAAACTAGAATATTATAATCAGCTATGTGGCTAGTTTCAGTTCCAGAATCGGTGTACTTTTGGAGAAATTCAGATAAACGTTTTCCCTGTTTTGCCCGACGACAAAGATGACCGGAACTGGTTAGAAATGAATAATCTGTTAGTGTGTTCAACTTCCCTCCCAGGGAGAATTGACTGTATCAATGTGAAGATGAATGATGTTACTATGTATGGTAGAAGTGCCAATTTGTAATGTTGTATTTAGCTTGAGATAGAGAAATAAACATTTCACTCTCTTTTTGCGACGTTTTTGTATGAAAATGAGGCCCCAGGCTTCGAACAAGCAGCCGTTGTTACCATGGCTACAAGAGTGCTGCGCCCTTTAAAAAGAGCATTTTTGTGCATCCCCCTGAGCGCCTAACTGCATGCAAAATTTGAAGGGGGGTTGAAAATTTTCACTTCCCAAGATGTTTGATTCTTACAGAGACTTGTTCTTAAGTTCTTTTAAGGCAACGTTGTCGTCAAATTTCTATTACAGGTAGGCATACATATTGTAAACGTTATTGCAAATATATCACCGCGCAAGGATCTGTAATACTAACAGCGAAGCTTACACTATTTGGTTAATCCCTTTAATACATGTCTAATGGTTATTAAATTTCACAAAAGCTTAAAATAATAATAGCAACGATGATAGTGATAATTATGATAACAATAACAATAAATATACTAGCCTATTAATTTTAAACTGAATCTATCCCATACTTTAAAATTATTTACTTACAGTACTTTTAAAACAGTTAGGTTCCTGAAGGAGTCTTCTGAAATCGACTTCAAAGAACAACTCGAAAGTTTCCTAATGAAGAAATTGACAATAAAATTAGTTGCAACACTTTTATTATTTTAAAAGCACGAAGCTACGCTAAAAAGTTAAGAAAAACATATTTTAGAAAACTAAACAAAGGTTTCAGATGGGTGTTATTGTCTGGTAAATTTTTAAATGTGCTTTTTTTTTTTTTTTAATTCAGCAGATAAACCAAACATTGCTTTCAAATAGCAAGCCTAGCTCAAACCATGACTCAGTTCCTTTTTTAAAGAAAGGTTTAGTTTTTTTAATCACTTACAGTTCAATTGTATTGCTTGGGATTCCAGTCGGAATGTATCCATGAACTTGGCATTTAACTACCATGCGGGTCCTACCGAAATTGGTACATTGACAGATTTTTTGGCTGCAAACATCACTCTCGCAAGGTGTTACAATCCACAAGACCAATATAACTTGTATCAGGCCAATAAACATCACTACTGAGTCCATAGTAATCTGCTGGGATAAAAAAAAAACTTGATTTTTAAATAACTACACTAATGATTCAAACACCGTCGCGGATTTAAAGAAAGTAACAAAGCTTACTAGAAAGATCACAAAGAGTGTTTGCCGGTCAGTATGTTTTCAATTTTGATGATCTTCAATGCTTCTAGAAAGAAACCTGTGCTTTTCGATACAGCTTTCTGTAATGATCTATTTTGAAATTTGGGTCACTGTAGAAAGAGTTGTCTTGAACAGATCGCTCTGCCAATTCATAACGATGCTTCTCCATCCGCGTAAGAAAAAGAGCCTCTCTACTTATTTAAAAATCCATTGAACCAGCCTCAAGTTGAGATGTATGCACATAACGAACCGACGCCATTTATTCTATTCCTTGCAATGTCTGTGACAACGAATACATCGGACAGACCAAACGTCATTGTGGAACACGGTTAAAAGAGCACCAAAAAGCGGTTTTTCATTGCAAAAAGGAAAATTCAGCTTTATCAGAGCCTACATGCCTAACCAACCATACAATTGGGTGGAATAATTCTAAAATTATCACCACTAATCGGCGTTACCACCAGCGCCTTTGTTTGGAGGCTTGGCATATTAACTCCGCCCAAGCTCCTTTAAATCATGATGATGGCGGTTTGCTTCCTGACGCCTATTTACACCTCGTCAGAAAAAGGCCGCTAATTAGTGATCATATAAAAGGACCTCTTGTTGCAGCATTTAGATCACCCCTGATGAAGGCACTAGACAGGAGTGTCGAAACGTTTGGTCTATGAATTGTAACTTTTTCAGTTACATTCATTAAATCTGCAAACCAGAGTAGCATCAAACTATGTCTGATAGATAAACATGTTATGCATCAAGAGACTCACCTGAATGTTCTTCACGGGTAAGTGAGTCAACAACGGACTTCTTTGAATAGCGAAAAGATGTTATCAACTCGATGTCTAACGCTGAATTGAATGAAATCGGCTGAGTTTATTGAGCTTCATCAAGTTAATGGGAAGTTTTAAATTTAGAACCGCCCTGCATTTCAAAATTGTGACGTATTTTACTTTAGAGAAAGGATCGAAAGTAAAGATTTACATACTTTTTTCGCACTAATGCACCATAAAGATATTGAATATTGAAGGAGGGTCTAATGAATTTGTGACTTACCTGCGAGGGAGTATTTCTAACTGATATAAAATAGGACATGAACAAAACATAGCTATGTGAAGACGATACATTTATATCAGATACATTCATATTTGATTAAACACCATCGACAGTTCAAGTATCGTCCCGAAGTGTCGACGTCAGTGTTTTTCATTTTCATAAATTAAAGAAACCGAAATGCCTAAGAACTACGCTTTGTCATGTTCCGTGAAGCAATGACAAATGTCGACATAGACGCACGCAGAGCGGAACAGAAAGGTTGTTTCGACACTTGGGATTGTTCATGTTAATATATTGCACGCGATCTTCTATTTCGAGAGCAAAACCAAGTTTGAAACGTCCAAATAAACTCAAGTTGTCAAGCAAGAATGAATAAATAGGTGACAATAAACGTGTCGTGTCCGACCTCATTCTCATTTGCATGTAATTGGTTTACAAAGCGGAAAATTGCATCAAGTGCATCTTTTGCATCTTTTAACGCCCAATTAGCATTGTTCCCAATAAACTGCTGAACGAGCAGTTATTTGAAGAGGTTGCTTCCTGTTTGGTTCATGAGCTAATCTTTCTTACTTTCGTTTGTACTGCTTTGGATCACGATGATTTTCAAGCATGAATTCAAACACTTTTTGCATTCAATTTTTTACGCACCGCATATATATTCCACAAGAGCACGTCCCGTACGTACCCTTGGCCGTATGAAATAAACAAAACGAAAAAAAGCTTTTTTACAAACATTTAAACTAATATGGAAGAGCATCTTTTTCTTTTAACGCCCAATTAGCATTGTTCCTAATAAACTGCTGAACGAACAGTTATTTGAAGAGGTTGTTTCCCGTTTGGTTCATGAGCTAATCTTTCTTACTTTCGCTTCCGGTTAGCTTTTTTACATAATGATTGAAAAATATTGATAGGTTTGGAACTATTGTTAAATTGTAGTTAATTTCACAAATCTTGATTACGACAAAAGATCGACAAAGGCTCGTTGAACAACACCTGAATAACAAGGTAAGTGATCTTTCAATTCAACGGAATTTCAACTGAAGAAAGCGTCGATGCACGAGGGATTTAAGAGTTCTTCATTGTACGTAGAGGCGGGCGCGGGAGATAAACATAGCGGCCCGTGTCTGGAGAGTCAAAGAAATTAAAAGTCCGTAAACCTATATGAGTTCGTCATGTTTTTATTTGAGGTCGAGATATGAATGATTCAGGGAAAGTCAAAATTGAAAATATCAGGAAAGAAAACGGAATAGACTGGATTTTGAGCTAAGTCTAACATAATGTACCACGACTTTCGACTCACAATACATTTCTTTCTTATGTTCCTTCCTGAAAAGAAATATGTTCTATCATTTGATAAACAAAAAGACAAATATATCTCGCAAAAACGCTGCCAGATATGCATAGTCAATTTTCAGGTGATCTTACTAATTCCATCGGTTATGCTTGAACATATTTTGTCAATAGTTTTACCAAAGTGATCATTCATTTCCCGGCACGAAGATTGATAACTTTCGTCTCCATTTCTATGAGAGGAGTTAGTATACTTCAATTTACGTTTATTCAGGAAACGGTCCACTGCAAAGATAGATCACAGTTTCTGAATTTATAGATAAACCTACTTTATGAAGAGGGTTGTAGATATTTATATCAAGAAGATGTTAGTTTTTATTACATTAAAACTTTTTGTAGGTCCCTTATGGACAACTTTCTATCCATCTATTTTATCTCAGTAGTATCGAAGGATTAACTTTAATAAAAATTAACTTGTCTTCCTACAAATACGTATGACACTCGGAAAATTTACTCAGCTTTTACTAACGTACTTGTTTTACATGCTTCTTAATTTACAAGGTTGCTAGGAATAATAGGTGTAGGTTTTTTATTTTCATCAGAAAGATTTTGTTGCGTCGTACATTAAAATTAACTATTCTCCACAGATATTGCTATCCACTTCTTGGATACGAAGAAAATGATGATTTCAGCCAATCAGCAGTGGCGAACTATCTCCTTGAACTTGTTTCTTTTCGTTATCGGTGGAGGAGCAGGATATCCCTCGGGAATAGAATTTAAAAATGCGTCGATCTGTGATGGTTAGTTGTTTCATTTCATTTTTATTGAAACTGTTTCAGTGAACTCTGAACATTTTCCTGTTATTAAAACAGGATAGGAAAGGGTAGTCGGCGGTACGCATTCGGAGTCGACTAGGTGCAATAAGGTATCAAAGTCTGGAGTGGGTTCAAAAAGTATTACTGTGACATGCGCATGAAAACGATAAATAGATAAACCAAATATATAGCAAATACATACCGTAGTCCTAGCTTGCAGCAGTGGCGACCAGTTGTTATTCAACACCTAATGTGGGGGGATCAGTGTCGCTGAAAGGGAATAAATATGGGGTGGGGGGGGGGGGGGGGGGGGCTAGAGATTATTGACAGAGCTTTAGAGGGAGATAAGGCAGATTTCATTGTGACGCAATAAATAAATCTCTCCACCCAGAAGCAGTCCATTGGTAAACTTCAACAATCAGACGAACAAAACCGTTACAAAAAGGGGAAGCTATTGAGCTATTGTTTGTCTCTCCTTTCCTACGTTTTTGTTGTGTTGCATCATTTATCCGTCAGTCATCTAAGATATTAAAGATAGAATCAAATTCATGCGTTTATTCAAAGCTTCAATGTGGGAAAATCATTTTTGGTTCTTCAGCAAAGACAGTCGCCTGGTCATTATATCTTAATGAGTTAAAAAGTTTTTATGATCATGATTTTCTGACGAGTTTACCAGCCTTTTTAAGATGGTATGGAACACAATAATGACACTTTCACTGAAAGTTTCGATTTGTCGACAGGCTTTCATGACCATACAGCAAAAATCAAAATATCTCCATGGCCTTTTATAGCGACTGGAACTCTCGCCACTGTAAGTGCAACACTAACCCCCGGTAAGTTGATTACAGAACTAAAGAGAATTATAACATGATTTCGACAGATTTAGACATTAGGCGTGCTCTGATTGGTCAGAAATCTATTGTATATATGTAAACTCATAGAAAGTGAAACATCTTTCCCCTTTATCAAATGGCGCCTTACTGGGCGAAATCCCAGAATGTAATTTTTTAAAGGCATTTGGTTTGGAGAAAACCAAGAGGACACTTTGAACGTCAAAAAACAACGACAAATATTTCATTATTTTAGCATGATCAAATCTTTCTTTTAAAACGCAGTTTAGCTAACTGGTTGCTCCGTCTTAAACCTTTATTTTTCGCTGCGCAGTTATAATAAAAGAGCTTCAGTAATTCTCGACTAAAATTCCCTAAAGTGCTCGCTGAGAATGAAAAGTTGGTATGTTTTTGCTTCAAGAAAATTGTAGCGACAAACTAAGTGGATTTTCATCTAGATGTTTAATAAAAATAATATTTATATTAAAAAAAAGATACTTGCAAAGTGAATGTACTCTAAAGATTTAGGGCAATGTCGTTTACTGTCCGCGAGTTCAGATGCAAAGGTTTAAGAGTTTCAAAAGTCGCGTTTTTCCATTAATTATGAGTGTCTTGTTCTAATTCAAAAGAATAAAGGAATTTTTTTTCATTGTAGAATTTATTTGTGGTTGTCCCGCGTGCGCTCGTCTATCACGTCCTATTTTGGTTGAAAAGAAATTTTCCAAATTTTCGATCCTCAGCGGTCAGTCTGTAAGTCATGACGTCGAGCCGAATATTTTCCCATCCGACCCTCGCTCTCAATTTATTATAACATAGTATTTTAAATTGTATTTTTTAATGAGGCTCTAAGGGTTTCTCTAGAGTGTGAATAAAAAAAATTGGCACAATACTATGTAACAAAGGGGAAAAAAAAAAAAAAGAAAGCTGAGCTAAAGGAAAGGGAATTCATATACATAATGACGGGAAAAGTGTTGATGCACCTTTAAAACTGGGAACTAACGGTAGAAAGTCTAAAGAAGAATTTTCCATTTAAATTCAGACTTGTTTCAGGAAATAGGGCACAATAATCGCAATGGTACAATTTTAGCATAAAAGCTGCTTCCCTTTCAACTCCTCGCCACGTGAGCATCGACAGTACCTTATCAATAGCTAATGCTTTTGTTTCCTTCAGCTGTTGATGTCCTTGACGCGTACTCGAAATACATAGTAAAGTCAGAATCGGACGGAAAGTTTACCTTCAAGGGGAGGGAAAATATTTGCAAAAAAGCAGATTTCCAAGAGTTATGCAGCTTACCTGCAGACGGTAAGTAGGGTATATGAATGATCAGAATGAAAATGTAATGCGCGGTTCAAAATTGATAAAGTTGTTAATGCAGTGGCAGATCAAGTAAGTTTGACTGATCTGTCTATGCGTCGACCTTCTGCTCTATTCGAGTCTAGAATCTTCTTATGCAGGAACAGAATACTGAGACCTCAACAGTTTATGCTCTGATCTTTTAATTTACCAAATCTGATCTCCCATCCCTTCGTTTTCTTTTGAAAACGCATACTCTTTGAAACGTTTTGACAAATCATGCAAACTAAAAACGCCCAATTGCAAGAACGCCGATGACAGTAGAAGCTCTTGGACACAGTCAGTTCAAACGCGCCAGTCGTTTTAGAGTAGACATGCGTAATGGCTTCCTGCGGTCGATATGCAGCTCTGCACTCAATCTCTTGCCTTGCCAAAAGAACGGAGATGTGTAAAAACAGAGGATCTCAATTGGAGGGAGGGATATTTTAACTATTAGCGGTGAAAGGTTGATTTCAGGCCATTTTAAGATTGATGGATGATTTTCAAGTGAGACTTTTTTCATCAAACACTCCCTTTTTTGCAAATACTCGAATACACAAGGTTTTTCTTTTCCTCCATTCAAATTAGGACTCTAGCACTAAAATAAAGGCTTTCCCTTTAGATCTATCCACACCTTGAAAATATTTAGGCCATCGCTGTTTCCTGATGGTGGCATGCTGCTGTGACAGGCACGGCTTCTCACGAATCGTTAAATTTGAAAATTTAGATATATATACAAGCCACATCGTTATGTTGTATCATAAAACCCCAGGATGAATTTCGTGTCAGTCAAACCACTTACTGTTTATCTCCAAAAGAACGTCTGAAAAAAATTCAAAGTATTCTTGTTTGTATCGAAAATTGATTTTTTGAGATCTTTTCTGTAAATAAACATTCTCTGAGAAAAGTCACGTCTTAAAATGTCAGTTGTACTAGAAGAAAAAAGCATTAATTTTGAGCTGATGATTTATTTCGACCCCATGTTGCTATTGTTGTTGATGCTGCTTTTCTGTACCCTTTCCTGATCTACTTTTTTGCTTTCTTCTAGAAACTCACGTGTTCACTTACTCAGATAAATTGACAGCAATTCCATCATTTTTCAAGGTAATCGATTTAGTGACATGAGCGAGTTTCAAGCCTCCTTGAATTCCTCGCTTTTTGCCCTAATTATCATCCTTAGCTTCTATTCCCATCAAAATTTTTCTGTTTTTCTCACAGTAATTGTTTTCTGGCCATTCAGTTGTTATTAACTTTTTCTTGGCACTAATGAGCATTAGATTTAGTTTTAGTTGTTAAGAAACGAGAAATAGGTTAAATAGATATATGCGCCCGATTGAAAGGCACACTCCTTTCTTTTTTCCTTGAATTACCAGATGCTGACCGTTAATGGAAGATGGCAACTTTTTAACCAGGATGGTATTATGTTTTTTTGTCTTGATGTCGTGGCTAAGGGACACTAGACTGAGTCAAACAAGGAATAACGACCAAGTGAAAGATAAGGAGAAACGCGAGCGCAAAGGGGAGGCGAAAAAGTATTTTCTTGCAGAAGCTATCGTTACATCTCTCATAAAAAAATAATTTTTATCATCAATATGATGACGAAATTAGTTAATCATTTAGCTGCTTAATCGCTCGAGGTGAACGGCAAGGACATATTTAAGTAGAACATAGGATAACAAGTGTAAGTCTGGTATATGATATACGATAGGCCGTTGATTGAAGTTGTATAGATACTTAATTTAAACTGCCACAATGAAAATAAATTCACCCTTTACTCTTACGGCATCTGTCTTCTCCTACATTTCCATAAGCAACCCCCCATCCCCTCCCCCCTCCCTCCTTCCCCTATTTTATCTTGTGTACGCACAAGATAAGTATAAGAGATTAGAAGCACAGCCGTCTTTTGGGGGAAGGAGGTGAAATGCAATAAGTGAGGAATACAGTTTGTTAAAGTTTAAAAAAGGTGGCAGCTCGTGGTTGTAATCTTTTTCTCCCTTATTGTGGTCTTATTTCATCATAGAGCATTATATTGCCAAGTGATCGCCAGTTAAGGAGTTACGCTGAGAACGTCTTAAGTCCAACCATATACCCTTCCTTGATCTCTCGGACTTTGGAGGGAGCACCGTGTGTAATATGCTTTTTAAGAGTCCAAAAGCTTAAGCCCGCTTGTTTCGCACTCTTGGATTATCTTTCTAATTCAAATGTATGCAACTTTGCTATTTATTTCATTCGCGCGAACTGTTCCTCTCTCCTGATTGCAACCCATTTTTGGTTCTTGTTTTAGATTCAAGGCTGGTTCATTTTAATAACGCGTTTTCGTAGTCACAGCGGACTTAAACCAACTTTGTCCCCAGTATCCATTTTCTTACCAACCCCTAGGAATACAAATCTCTACCAGCCTACTTTCAACCGTTTGTGAAAATATTTGTGCCAGCCATGACCAAGAGTTTATAATCTCTTGCCTCACATGACATTAAATATTTTTTCCAAATTTCTACGGGGTCCACCGGAGACTTAGTAGAGAAGTAAGAGATCCTCTTAGACCATGTTGACCTTTTTTGTAGTTCGTCGTTGCCATGGATGTCATGTTTTTCAGTTCACGTGGTCAACGAAAAATAAAACGAGTGAAAATTGCTCAGGTTACCTTCAAATAACTAATTCTTAGGGGAGTTTCAAACATAATCAGGGAAAAGTGGGTTTGCAACTATTGCGTGGAAGTAGTTTGAAAATGTTTTTTCTCCTGGTCATCGATGACTTTAGAGATGGAACAATTATTTAACTAGCCCACCCCACCCCACCCCTCCCCACCCCTCCCCACCCCTCCCCTCCCCCCATCTTTCTCTTTTCTTTCCTGTGAGCTGTCTACCTTCACTTTTGAACTAATTTGGAGATTAACACAAGCTGACGTAATAAATGTAAAACATCGATCATTTATTTACCAGAAAAGTATTAAATTTATTAGTATCGTTCATTCATTTTAGACTCTGAGACGTTGTCTTACAGTATTTTTTGTTTCAAGATGATTCTTTTGATTATTAAATATCTAAGTGACCCACTTTATAAACAGGTCGTCAGTTCCATTCTATTTTGAAGTGATATATTACTCCCTCTTATCTATTCGCACTCGTTGTTTAAGGGTAGGGTATAACTCATTACTAGTTTACACTCCCCTAGGTAAGTTTATCATTGATAATTCTTTTAGTAAGTCAATGTTGTAGGGTCTTTACTGTCACAGACATTTGGCAGTTTCAACACAAAAAATTTTCCATTTCATTGTCTAATCTATTTCTTTAAAGTTGGCCTCTTCCTCGCGAGTCAGTTACTCATGCTTGCCTTTTAGTATACTTTTAACACCGCATTAACACAGAGAAACAGGATATACTCTTCATTGAAAAATGGAATTCTTTCTTTAACGGTCAGCATCTAGTAGTTTGAGGAATGAAAACAAAGGGAAAATTTCTTTCGCGTAAACGCATAGATTGCTCTGTCTTGCTTCTCTGTAGAAGCAACCACAACTACGACACGAGAATTGATAATAATCATCATCATTATCATTATCACCATCATTTGCAGAAAATCACTGTTAATATGGATACCGGACGAATGGCCGTTGGGTATCAAACCTCACCTATTTGGTGGGAAGAAGTAAGCTGAAAATGATATGATGATAGAAAAAAAAATTCAAACAAACAGGCTAAAGAAACAAACAAACATAGGAACAGCGCAGTACGGCCAACTTGTAACAATCTCAAGCACTGTAAACTTGGCCGGTTAAACACTCGTTTATTGAATGATTACATTGAAAAATGGTGGAATTCCTGCTAATTTTTTAGAAAAAGTCTTCACTTGAGATTCTGGGAAAAAAATAGACATGCTAGTAAATATGTAATATCCGATGGTCTATCCGCATAAAACTTCCATTTATATTATATTATATTATATTATATTTTTTCGCCTCAAAATACCTTACCACCGGCAGGAAAGTTGCAGAAGTCTGGAAGGCTTTCGCATACATGGTCATTCCTGCCTCTAATAAACGCCATCCTTTCCGATTCTGACACGAGATCGTATTGAATAGAGACATCAAGGATATCTACCGCTGTCGAAATCAAGCAACACTAAGAAACATGGCGCAGTATGCCCTCAAATGGGGAGAGTTTCTAGAGCTGATGTTTCGAGCGCTAGCCCTTCGTAATGGTAAATGAATAAATGAATTCTTGGTTGTGCGTTTTATTTACAGTATAAGACGCCTGAAGGCTATTCCGTGGAATGCGTCGGCTACTGAGCGGTTCATTGGAAAGAATAGTGCAGTTAAAATAAAATACCAAGATTAGTCACTTAAATTAGCCAAAGACATCACTGAAAAAAAGTTTAGAGTTGAATAAACTGTGACAGTGTTTGTGGTTAAAAATAGCGAGGAGTGGCAGCTCAAAAACCTTTGGATCTTTCCGAAACAAACTGGACCTCAACCTATTGATCTCCTCGTGTTTCTCCTCGCTTGTTTCATTCCTAAAGAGAAGCAGCTCGGTAAAAAAAACTTCCATTTCCGCTCACAACGACCTCTCTCCTTTGAGAGAACCTAAAAACAAATACGACACAAGCTACACACACATAAATACAACTAATAAGGTTTTACTGAGGTATTTCTTAGAGATTTAAAGTTAGGGCCTGTTTACGTGGATGTGGGGGATCCCGGTAGGTGAGGTAACCCGCCTGGCCGAGGTCGATAAAAAGCCCGCGTTTACATACAATCTTACAACCCCTAGATGTTGGAGTGAAGTTTCTCGAGGTTGTTATTGCATTTGTAATTAAGGAGTTTAACGGCGACGTGTGGTGAAACGTTGCCGAAAAACGTCAGTATTTTCTCGTCCTTTAAGATTTTCGCCATTAGCTCGATGCGTTAACCGTTTCTGACGGTACAATGTCTTCACTTTGGCATAATAAGTCAATGTAGTGTTAAGTTCAAAGTGAAAACGTGATTAAATCGCTGTCGAGGTTTCATTGCTAAGAGGACGTAAAAAATAGTGTTTTAACATTTTAGCTCTGCGTGGGACGGCAAGGAAATGTAAAATGTTTTAACACACCCGTGTTTCTATGGTGGCTCATAGAGGACAAGCCCTCTCGTCCACTGAAACAACGTGCCTGACAGCGGATCACGTGCGACTTAACAATTGTCCCATTTCTCGCGAGATAATTTCCATTTATCGCGCCGTATTTTGATTTTATCGCTCGATATAAAAATGAAAAAAAGATTATATATATATGTGTGTGTGTGTGCGTGTGTGTTAGTGTGTTTGTGGCATTTCCTCTGTGGTCCACCGTTTGTTTCGCTATTGTTTGGATCATTTAATTTTTTGTCACATGAACGCGATCTAGGTTGGGCGGGTTTCCTCACCTTGAGACTTTTACATTGCAAATTGTCACCCCGGATGACAGCTTTACCCTAACTAGCAAACCTAGCAACCCGCCTGGGCGAGTCACCCCATCTATCATGTAAACGTGATATAGATAAAATAAGAGATTATAGGTAATGTACATGTAAACAGGCCATTAATTTTGTGATATTCGAGACCATTGCGCGATGTCAATTTCAAAATAAACCCTATGCAAGATGAAGGGATTATCAGTATATTTTATTAGATGTTTCACGGTTAATCACACAATGCGTATGTTTCCCTTTCATCAACATTATAGCAATCTATTTGTGATAATCTCATCAAATCGTGTATTATTACGTCGAAACAAGGTTACGCTAACAAAAGGATCCAATTACTAGCAACTCGTTCATTGCTAAGAGATACGGAAAATGTCAAACATTCCAAGCGTTTCTAGAATTTGTCGATTTACGTCAACGATGGAAAAGAAGGGCCGGGAAACTGCACAGGCACCCACGGAAAAATTGATCAACACAAGGAAGTATAAACTCAGTTGTTTATTATCTCTTTAGAAATGTTGAATGCAAAGCGTTGATACCGAGGAGGCTTAAACAAGCCGATAGATACTTTCGATTTTTGTTCCAGAGTTTTGCAGCTTTCCGAACTGCTTAGATGCAGGGAAGGGCTGCAGACTGCGCGACATATACTGCTTAGAACTTCAAGAGGCTCGCAATGAGGTTAACCAATAGCCGTAAAAAGGCCAAAAAAATCAGCCAGCCATTAAGCAAAAGTACTCACAAATTTCAACCGTTACCCTTAAAAAAAGAAACCGTTAGCCGTACATTGACCAAAATTTTGACTGTTAGCCGTAAAAGCCATCACCCCATTGGGACCCTCCATCGAGTGGCCTCCTTGCGCGAACACAAGTGTTTTCTTTTTAAATCTAGCTCAGTAATTACGAAATCTAACCAATTGGCTGTTCGATGTATGTAATGAAGCTTCAACATTCCCCTCACCAAGGGCAAACCCCAGCCTTTTGAAATTTTAATGACTGATTTGTTCAAATTCCCGTATGCCGGGTCAGGCTAAATTGTGTTCAAATGCCCTAACCAAGTGCCGGACTTAATGGTCAATTTTTTTTTTGGTAAAAGGCAAGATTGGCGACTGTGACTATCTGCACATTGACTGAGCTTTAAGAGAGTGTCTCTGTAAGAGCGGTCCGGTCGATTTTGCTTGAGACACGGATTCCGCTCGTTTCTCGTGTGTTGTAAGACATTCATGTACCTATACTAAAACTACAATCAGTTTGATCGGATCTCTTTATTTTTCAGAGTTTTACGGAAACTAAATTTCACTCGAGCGAAGGCTTGTCGTGACACTTTTCAAGACTTTAATTTCATACAACTTTAGAGGACAATTTACAAAAAACTACGGAACTCAGCAAAAAACAAATACCACAGCCATGTATATTAACTCTATCTCATCTATCGAGGCGACTTTCGTAAACATCACGTGTCAATCAAGGAAACAGGAAGACTTGAATGACACCTTATCGGTTCGCCTAAATCAAACACGCCAAAACCGATCAAATTCAAGGTAAATTTTTGAAAAAGTGAGGCGTTCTTAACTGATCCAACTAACGTAGCTAGGAAGTAGGTGCCATAGAAAAGATAACTACAGAAAAAAACTTTGCGGCCCGACCTTTACGAGAACTTTATAACTCCGTGAACTTACCTAATTTTCGGCAATCTCCAAGTTTGGCCGCCATTTTGAGGGACTTGTCAACATGAAGCGTAACCGATATAAATAGGGCAGGTTAATCTAAAACCGTCAGAAATACATACAAAAGCAATTCAAATGAACTTTTCTTTCAATTCAAGCGGCAAAATTTAAATTGTTTGTTTAACTTACCATCCCCATGCGACCATTTATTCCGACAATACAAACGCTACAACTTTCTGAATTCCCCTCGTCGATTCCACCGCAAGAAATAACCTGTGCCACCCAAGCTTCGACTCGAATGTGAAGTACGAAGCAAATAACATAACTGCTTCATCTTCGCGGCAATGTCACGCTGCTATTGTGATTTTCCGATCGACAAGAACGGTGATCAAGAATCGATCGGTTTGTTTACCTCGTAAACGTGACCGCTGACCAGCTGCTAAGTGAAAACAGTACGGTTCAGTGGCGAGGGGCGGGGTGAGGGGTGGATGCGGGCAGATTATCAGAAGGTTTTTGGGAACATTCGATAAACATTAGGATTCTCAGTCTTAATGCGAAGGCATACTTCGTGTTGCAGACAACTTTTGTTTTACTTAGTATTCTTTTTTATTTCAAATACACTTCGTTCCAAATAGGACTAGCATCAGTTCATAGATTTAAAGACAAATCTTTACCACGTAAATAAATGTGTTTAGATAATCGAGATAACCACTGAACCTCTTGTATCGCACCGGAAATAACGTGTCTTGTCTTTGCCCAACTCTGAGAGCGAGGAGCGGCGAAGACGCGTGATACGAGTCTCGCGTCTCGCGGATTCACCATGCTCACAGGATACGCCTGACCTCACTATCTTTAAGAAAAATAAGAGACTGCTCGAAGTCTGTATTCCGTTCAACCATTTTATAAGAGTGACGCGAGTCTTTCAGTTGAGTGAGAAAGTCACAAACCCATTCTTTACCTCACTAGCGTAACCACTGACCACTCACGAATTACAGTAGGCTTCTCCTTTGACGCGAAAATTGAAATCGTATCGAATATACAAAGTTATAATGAGTTCCTTTAGATCTCCCGAACTTGTATCGCGTTGGAAACGATTACAAGTACAGGAAGAAGTCGTTCACAAGCGAGACGTTTATTATGTCTCAGGACTGCTTTTTGAATAGCAAAGATGGAAAAAACTTTGGTTCATCGTGTGGCTTAAGTGGTTTGGTACGACTGTCTGAATACAATGACGAAGTAAAACATCATTTGATAAGCTGCCACCTGTCTAAAGAGGTTTTTAAGTGAAAATGAGCTAATCTCGGCAAGGATTGGCCTATTTCATCTCGCTCAGGAGGATAAGCAAAAAAATGTGGATTTGCAATAGGCATCGCTACACTCTGGGGAAGTTTTGGAGAAGTGCAAAGGTAACACGTCAGTACCCTGATCATGATGGTGTCAGGAAGCGTATCCAAGGCAGAGATGTAATTACCTTGCATATGTCTCAGGACGTTCAAAAGCTGTTTGGAGTTATTATTCCAGTTGAATCAGGTGGTCTTCAGTAACATTTTCTGTTATCTATTTTTGTCACGTGACATATCTGCTCGAAAAGAGAAGAAATTCTTTATTAGATGAAGGGTCCTTAAGTACACATCATGTTGAAAAAAAAAATAGATCTATGTGTAAGTGCTTTTCATCACAGATGGAAATATGTACAAAGTTGCTTGGTTGATAATCAATAATGTTTTTGTAGAAGATTAAATCACCTGACAACGCAATCTACTTACTCATGCGTACGGGTCACAATTATTTGCAGTCAGTTTTCCTCAGTTTGTATGATTCTCATTAACCGATATGATTAAATT